>NW_025766893.1:0-11471 GCF_003918875.1 Haliotis rubra
TTGTTGCTTCGGTCAATTTTACGTATCCCTCTAGGGGTCTGGTGATGGTGTCACCATGCACTAATGCACCGGACCGGACTACAGTTCGTTGCTAGATGGGTTATGTTTACGAGTGCGAAGCGGAAGCGTTGCTGGAGGCTTGGAACGGTAATAATAGCAGAAATATGTTTCAGATCGCTTCGCTGGCAGTTAAAGAATCAAAACATAACCTACTAGTATTAGTACAATGTCAAATATATGATTGATGATGACCAAAGATTTCCCATGACACAACTTGAGAGCCATAGCGATTTCTTTCTCGGAGTGAGGTTGTGGTGGAAGTGGCAATAATATTGTAGAAGTAGTATTATATTGATACCCACCTCCTTCCCACGAGAGAAATTGTTATGTTATAAGATATGTCATTCAAAATCTATTTGACATCAATCAAATACCGAATTTACCTGGTAGAAAGTAGTTTTTGATTTTGCAGTAACTCAGTGAAATAATAACCTAATATAGCATTTATTCTCGAACTGGCGGATGTTTTTTTAATAATCCCGTGAACATCACGGGCCTAAAAGCGTGTTAAAATTAATTAATTATGGTTTGTTTTTCATCAAGTTACAGAAAATCGAAACTACTCTACTCAATCAATTAAACAATAATATTGAAGAAATGGCCAACAGGATTTGGCATGACACAACTATGTAACATGTGATTTCTTCACTCAGGGAAGCGAGAGTGACAATACACTGCCCAATAAATTTCTTGCTTACATTCTACGTGGTGAAACGTCCACTCACCAGTATGTAAAGATACTAGTCAACGCGTGGAAATCTTTATATTTGGTCTTATTATCCTAAGTAGTTTATTATCAGCACTTGTATGCATTTGAAACTAAATAAAAGAATCAGACGATCTGCCTATACTTATAACTGGAATATCTAGACGTTTTTATAGTTTGCCAGTATGAAATCCGCATAATTCCTTTTACGCCTAATAGTGTATGTTGTCATTACTTCACATTAGAAACAATGATTCTGTATTGGAGATGCTACGAAAAATGAAAAAAACAAAGGAAATGCAATTATTAAAATTAAAACAGATTAGAAGTTATAAAAGGAACAATGTCAGGCGATTACTTTGTTCAAGGAATGTATGCATCCAATATCCGCAAAAATGAGTGATATACCATTCCACCTGCAGCAGCTCAAATGAAATTATTGTCTTTTAACAGTCTAATACATGTTTACGAAAGTGATATATCGTTTCGAATTATCCTCACATTGGTATATAGTCTCATTGGTCACCAAAGATAGCATACCTGGGAACTAGTGTTGCATAATGTCCGCCATTTCTTTACAAAAGAAAATTAATTTAGTTAGCCAATAATAGAGAATCTATGTCTTGGCGGTTAATCCCTTCTATGGAAGGAAAGAAGAGAAGTTGTTTACACCAGACGACAAGAGTGTATTCGAGTATAGATTAGTAAATCTACATACACAAACACTACCTTTTAACAAATCCGCTGTGTAAGATGATAAAGGAATATGGGTTAATCGTTTGATCGATGTTTATAATGTTGAAGTATTTACTCCAGACACAAGAAATGCAAAAGATGGGAACATTTGTCTGGTTATCTAAGTGGTGTTACCACCAATTATACACCTGTTATAAATTCATTAATAACTGACCATCAAGTGAATGATGACAAATGACATGTGTAGGTTTATACCACCTAACACGGGTTACAACAAGGGAGTATTAATTGCTGTATTGCATGTGAGGCCTATGGACCCGACACTATTTTGAGAATACGGACAGAACTTCATTTGTTGCATAAGAAATACATACTTATAAGCATTTGCTGTGTGCTAAAGACTGTATTTACCTATTTACCTAAGTAAATTTTTCGGAGTCTTCTAGCAATAGCAAAGGTGCAAAGGATGTCATTACTTAAAAGTAGAAACATGATCAAACCAGTTACTGTTCCCAATTGCATGAAATGGCCATGAAGCATGACATATTCAAGGAACAATGATGTTCCAATTTTGGAAATATGAGATTCCCAAAATGTACAATTTTGGAATATATCTACAAGGGAGATAACTTTGGTGAATTGATGAGGTAAATTATTGTTCTTTGCATGGGACCTAATCCCCTTGTTGATTGATGAAGTGAATCTGCAAGGCAGTTAATAGTCCGCAATTAACAAGGCCTACCGCCTTGTTAATTAATACGTTTTAATAACACCTCTTAAAAGGAAACCTCTGGAGTAAGTTAAAAGTCTTTGATGGGCATGCAAGAGTTGGAATGCCATTACTGTGACCCTGATTTTCACCTACAGTGAAGGAACAAGCATATGCTCCAAGAAACTTCGATGTTATTCTCAATAAAAGTAGACATCCCATAACTCTTATTTTTCACAGTTAAAAGGTAAGTTATTATTAAAATCTGCTTGAGCTGTAGGTTTGTTAATCATGCTGTAGCGTTGTGATTATTGCTCTATGCTTACCTGAGAGATTCGTCAACAGTGCGGTATGCACAGGCGGTCGAAAATTGTATTGTATTACGGTTGGTTGCATATTGTTTGTTTTATGCTGTCGAAGTTTGTATGTATGTGTGAGATGAGAGAACCTCACATATTATGACATTGAAAACAGACTAAACTTGACATTTATTCCACATGGGTCAATATCTAAATGTTTGTTGAGAATAATTTAGTATACGGAAGTTTGTTTCCTGTTTTTAGTAATACCTTCTTTATGCAGATAGAGATTTATTAAAAATAGATATTAAGAGTAATGCCATCACTTCTCTCAGAGTAAGGGGAGAAGATGAATTTATAGAGTGATTCTCATCAAATTAGATATAGATATGTCTTTTATCGTCCGGACAGAATTCACAAATTACGGATGTTTTGTGTGGGTGTGTAATGCATGCACGCGTGTATAACATCTAACTTGATGGGTATTAATTAAAATCAAGACCGATTTGTAACCATATTGGCTGTGGCTTTATTGGTTGGAACTTACTCCAAACAAAACAAAAATAATTTCACTCTTCAAAGGAACTGGAACAGTAACATTTTTTCATGTTTTTCATATGAGCTTCAAGACATTGAATGAAATAAATGCTGTATGATGAAATGGATCAGAGAACATTAGAATGGCATACATGACGTGAATGAATGACACATGTAATGGTCAAAAATATATAATCACTATGTTAGTTAACTCATGACCAGACACGTCAGAGCTGGTACCGATAGATTTATGTCTAATATGTAAAAATGCAGTATTTCTGCAGAACCTGAAATAGAAAACACGACTTTGGAATGAGATGTTTTAATCTGAAGGATGAATCTGTTAGGTAGCAGTTTACTTAAGTAGAACTTAAATCAACTTCAAAGATTGGTCATTCGCAAAAGTTGAAACTTTACAGTTTCCTTATACCTGCGGTAAACAGTATGGGGATACACACAACAAAGAACATACCACTTATGTGATAACAACTCCATGTTTATTGCATAGAGCGGCATTCCGATGTACAACGTTCAGGATAGACAAGCTGATTGAATGTTCATTGATTCCATCACTTGGACAAGGAGGTGGATTTAGACTTGTTGATCTTACTCTCCTGTTGGCCCCAACGATGTGCTAGTTGCTGAATTACCTGGTGTTAATTTGCTGCTAGTCACTATGCATATATACTTCTGTTCACCTGGTTGTAGTAACTGTTATCTTGATAACGGCGTGAGAATATACATGGAAACTCCCCTCTATCGACCTTTGGTCCAAACAGATGAGTTAAAGAGAAATGTTGATGTCCCGTCCGTTACCAAATTAACATTGGATTATAGAGACAATGACAGGCCTACGTGTTGATAGAAGAGGATATTCCGGATTATGCGAATGACAGCACACCAAATGAGAAAACGAGGCCAAATATATGTATAAAGATAGTGTTTCATTTCAGTCTCAGCATATAAACATTGAAATATAAAACACATAAAAACATAGAAGGCGTAAAGCCACGAGTGGTAACAGGAGACTATATGGACAGATTCTATTTAATCGAAATCAGATGTACACTTTCATGCTTCTTCTCATTACATGTATATATCCCATGTAATAAAGGGAACTGATCCAAGAGCGATTAATGTTTTCTCGCCAACAGTCTAATTACCAAACCAAACTGCACGCTTGTCGGTATCTGCTCCCTCAACCATGACGGACACAGGGACTGGGCTTCTGGCCACCTTGACAAAATTTCTTCAACCCAAACAGCGGGACATTAGGAAGGGGTGGATGCTCATCAGATGTTGTTACATGTATTTGAGAATACCCCAGTAGTTCCTGTCTGATTGCAATAAAAGATGATATACAAGCGGTGTATATGCTTTTCAGATTTTTAATGCATAGATGGCATAGTGACTGATCCAATTTTCCAATTTGATCTTATTTCTGTGTTTTACCTCGATATTTAATCATGCAAGGTAAACATATGATGTCTATTACATATTGTATTAATGACAAATGAAACTGTACTCAGGTATATACAATTTTAACTTCAGTACACATCAATGCTTATATGTATTTCTTATGCGTTCCGTTAAGTTCCGTTCATATCCTCAAACAGTGTCGGCCCATAACTTTTCAGGCAATTAACATTGCATGCAATTCAGCGATTACTACCCCCTTTGCTGTAACCAGCTGAGTGTTTGGTGGTATAAACTTACACATGTTATTTGTCATCATTCACTTGATGGTCAGTTAATGAATTTATAACAGGTATGATGGTAATACCAATCAAGTTACCCGCCAAAGGTTCCCATTTCGCATTTCATGTGTCTGGAGTAAATACATCTACTCAGCATTATGAATTAAGGTCTGATGTGACAAATGTATTACATGTTATGCAATATGCTCATGGAACTGCAGCAAGACGAATTATCAGCTGAGATACAAAACAAACATTGATCAAAGGGTTAACCGATAACACGCTGATTGATTAATTACTTTTTCTTTCACAGCGGATTTGTCAAAGGTAGTGTTTATGTATGTAGATTTACTAATCTATAGTGATTACTACCTGTCCTGTACCCTGTACCTGTAAAACCTGTAAAACAACATCTTTCCTTCAATGTATTAACCGCCAGTAAGTTGATGGGGGTGTTCCTCTTTACCAGTCGGGCAAGTTGTTTATTTAAGGCGTAAGAAGAGGATCGCAGACCATGTTAATTAAGCAAGACAATGGTATGGGTGGGTGGGGAGGGTGGGGGGAGGAGATGACCAAGCCAAAGAAAAACACAAAGTGGATTAAATGCTCATTATTGGCTAATTAAATTACCTTTACCAATGAGATTATACACCAATGTGAAAACTGAATCAATGTATCCTTTTTCGGGTATGATAGACTGTTAAAGACACTTGACATGGAACAGGATTCTTTGTCAGCTGCAGATCAATGGCATATTGTTCCTTTATGTGGAGGTAGTGTCCCATTTTTGACAGCGTCTTGGTCACTGATTCGCGAAGTTTCGCTCTCAAACATGGGATAACTAGCTGCACCAATTAAGGTTAGTTATGTTAATGCAATCACCTGAGAGAGAAGTACAGAACAAAGTAAAATCGGAGATTCTACCAGATCCACAGTCTCTACCCTGACACATACATTGACTTCGTTATTTTTTCAGTCCTGACATTTTTTTACCACTGGCAGATGATTAAACTTCAAACTGTTTTCATTTGGTTATAATCAAGAATGATGGAAATATTATCGAGTAAAACAAGATTTTATTTTTGTTGATCAATCTACACCTATACGATCAATTGCGCATGCAGGTTGCGCAGCAAAGGTCACTGAACCAATCGAAAATACTGGGATATCATCCGGGTGTTCAGGGGAGAAAAAGCAATAACAAAAGCAACAACCAGTGCGCGGAAATTGCTCTGGATCAGTGCCCTTTAAATGTGTTTACCATATGATTGTTTTGATCATGTTTTACACGGTCGGCTTCAGTGTGCGATGTGTTCACTTCCATCAACCACCAGCTTGCAATAACACGTCACATGAGATTAACCATGTGCTAAAATAACACCCAAACTTTAAAGCGTACCCCTTGTCCAATGTCCTGAGCCATATAAGAATCGAAAGGTCGGCTTCCTGAGTCGACATCTCAAACTATGGTATGTAAGTGGTAATAATTCCTGAGCATTAGAGAACAGATTGGTTTGTTTGGAATTTAATGCTTTTTCATAAACTAGAATCTGATAAACTATTTGTCTCTGGAATCACCTGTGATATGAACTTGTGTAGTGATTTCTCTAGAAATTATTTAACGTTATCTAAAAATAGCGACATTTAGTCACCTTTTATTGTATATGACCAAATTAATTAGTTACAGTATGAAGTTTTTAAGAAGGAATTCATTTGGGTTCTTTTTGCCCCAGTCCGCCTGTGTGTGGACAATATAATAATTATCTATTATTAAGTTCATGATATTTCGTGAATACACCAACTGCATAACACTGTCTCTGACCACAAACCCAAACGGGTTGCTCTCTATTCGCCTACAGTCTTAAAACAACATTTCATGGTCTGTTGACTGTTGATTTCGCAATGATAAACCACCCAAACGGTCCATCCCTTGTGTCAGGTGTTAATTAGAGGTACCATTAAAGAATGTATTCTACTACAATAAGCCTATTATTCCCTGGCAGGGTTCACTTTTATGACATGTAATAAACCCTGGCCAGTCAGTCAGTGGGTCCGGTAAACTTTTATTTAATCAATGATGTAACGTGGGTATATGTAATTTGTGTTTATGCAAACCGTGACAGGTCAAAACTATTTGCGCTTTTGTGGATAATAAAGTAAACCATGCACTTAAAACTGTATTTTGGAAAATGCTAGCCATATCAGGGGCAAATATGACAGTTAATGTCAATTTTGACACATAGAACAACAAGGATGCAGACGAGAGAAGTTATACCAGGAATAATCTACAACGTCTTATAGTCTCCTGGTTATAGTTGCTCGCATGGGAGGACGAATACACTCCCTAGGAGGACGAATACACAGTCTATACACTCCACGGGGATCCTTGGGAAAAGGATAAACTGAAAGAAGTAGTGGTAAAATCCTTCCCTAAATTTCCAAAAATTTCCAAGCCTTGGAAATATCATCTTTCAATTTTGGAAATTTTTTGGAAGATGATATTTCAAATTGGAAATTTTTGGAAATCACCATTTTTTTCTTGTGTAAGGATGGCGTTCTGGTCCTAAAGGTAGAAATTAAAGGACATTTCGAAACATTGATACTTGCTACACAGATCATGAATGCAAAATGCATATGGTGGGTTGAGGAAATGACTTAATACGTCAAAAGTATGGAATTATCAGTATCTACACATTCTGTCATGACATGTGTTTTCATTGAGATAAGATAGTAGTTATCTGATCCAGGATGCTACAGAAAATACTGATGAATTGGTGCGATTTGAAAGATAATGCATTCAAAATTTAGATAGAAATGATGTCATTTTCGAAGAATTTCATTACAAATGTTAGAATCTTAGGTCAAAATTACAATGAACACTTATATGAGTAGGTAGTGTAATAAGAGGGACTAACTCGTGATCCCCTACACTCATCACTCTCTACATGCTTTGGGGAAAAGGTGTGCTCTATGCACAAGACATTCTGGAGAACAAGCCCATTTTCCATTTTTTCTGCAAAGATTGTTTGAAAAGCTTGCCTGGGCGGTCTTCTGTAGTCTTCGTGGCATTCGTCCTGCCTCTGGGGGACTTCCTGGTCCACTTCTGCCCCCATAAGGATGGCGTCCTGGTCCTAAAGTTAGAGATAAAGGAGATTTCAAAACAATTGATGCCATGGTACACAGATCATGAATGCAAATGCATATGCTGGGTTGAGAAATGACTTAATTAATCAAAGTATGGAATTATCATTATGTAGACTTTCTGTGCAGACATGTGTTTTCATGGAGGCAAGATAGTAGTTATCTGATTGAGGTTGCTGAAAATACTGATGAATTGGTGCGATTTGAAAGATAATGCACACAAGATTTCGATAGAAATGATGTCAATTTCCAAGAATTTCATAACAAATGTTAGAATCTTAGGTCAAAATTACAATGAACACAGATATGAGTAGGTAGTGTAATGAAGAGGACTAACTCGTGATCCCCTACACTCATCACTCTCTACATGCTTTGGGGAAAAGGTGTGCACTATGCAAAAGGCATTCTGGAGAACAAGCCCATTTTCCATGTTTTTCTGCAAAAGATTGTTTGAAAAGCTTGCCTGTCCGGACCTCTGTGGTCTTCGTGACGTTCGACCTGCCACTGGCGGACTACAAGGTCCAATTCTGCCCCCATAAGGATGGCGTCCTGGGTCCTATAGGTAGAGGTAAAGGAGATTTCAAAACATTGATACTTGCTACACAGATCATGAATGCAAAATGCATATGCTGGGTTGAAGAATGACTACAAAAGTTCAAAGTATGGAATTATCATCATGTATACATTCTGTGTAGACATGTGTGTTTTTTGAGGCAAGATAGTAGTTATCTGATCGAGGATGCAGAGAATACTGATGAATTGGTGCGATTTGACAGATAACGCACACAAGATTTCGATAGAAATGTTGTCAATTTCGGAAATTTTCATAACAAATGTTAGAATCTTAGGTCAAAATTACAATGAACACATATATGAGTAGGTAGTGTAATAAGAGGACTAACTCGTGATCCCCTACACTCATCACTCTCTACATGCTTTGGGGAAAAGGTGTGCACTATGCACAAGACATTCTGGAGAACAAGCCTATTTTCCATGTTTTCTGCAAAAGAATGTTTGAAAAGCTTGCCTGTCCAGTCCTCATATGTCTTTTTAGCATTCGTCCTGCCTCTGGGGGGCTTCCAGGTCCACTTCTGCCCCAACAAGGATGGCGTCATGGTCCTAAAGGTAGAGGTAAATGAGATTTCAAAACATTGATACTTGCTACACAGATCATGAATGCAAAATGCATATGCTGGGTTGAGAAATGACTTAATACGCCAAAGTATGGAATTATCATTATGTATACATTCTGTGCAGATGTGTTTTCATTGAGGCAAGATAGTAGTTATCTGATTGAGGCTGCTGTCAATACTGATGAATTGGTGCGATTTGACAGATAATCGACACAAGATTTCGATAGAAATGATGTTAATTTCCAAGAATTTCATAAGAGAAATTAGAACATTAGGTTAATGTTACAATGAACACGTATTTGAGCAGGTAGTGTAATAAGAGGACTAACTCGTGATTCCCTACACTCAACAATCTCTTCATGCCTGTATACTTTGGGGAAACGGTGTGCACTATACACATGACATTCTGGAGAACAAGCCTATTTTCCATGTTTTCTGCAAAAGATTGTTTGTAAAGCTTGCCTGTCCAGTCCTCTGTGGTCTTCTTGGCATTCGTCCTGCCTCTGGGGGACTTCCAGGTCCACTTCTGCCCCCATAAGGATGGCGTCCTGGTCCTAAAGGTAGAGGTAATGGACATTTCATAACATTGATACTTGCTACACAGATCATGAATGCAAAATGCATATGCTGGGTTGAGAAATTACTTAATACGTCAAAAGTATGGAATTATCAGTATGTATACATCCTGTCAGACATGTGTTTTCATTGAGACAAGATAGTAGATCTGATCGAGGTTGCTGAAAATACTGATGAATTGGTGGAATGTGACAGATAATGCACACAAGATTTCGATAGAAATGATGTCAATTTCGAAAAATTTCATTACAAATGCAAGAACCTTAGGTCAAAATTACAATGAACACCTTCATCAACATCTAGTATTACCGATATTTACTTCACAGGTCATGAATGTGAAAAGGATATCCCGGGTCGAGAAAAAGGAAACAAGTTGTAACCTGAATATGGAATGAAATTATTGCAATAGTTTACCAAAATGTGGTCCCACTCGTCCAGTACACTGCTCTCCATAGGAACAGACGGGATTCACTCTGTCTGGGAACTACCTACTGAAGGAATAAATGGTGGGTAAACACTAAGTCTCTGACATCGTCATGCATGAGGGGGCCCTATCTATCCTAACACCTAAAATCTATCAGTCAAGTGCAGTCAGCATTTGGCCTACTGGGGAATGCTGAGAAAGACTGGGAGCCACAGAGTGTAGCGACCCTAACTAGCTCGGCTGTTGCTGCAACACCATCCTGACGCTACCCGTCAGGCCCTAGCACCGAACCTCCTCCAAAGTACAGTCGGCGGGGACCTAAGTGGGAGCCGAGAGACTTTGGAGGCACCATTAGACAAAGCTCATCCCGGCGGCGTCCTGGAAAAGCAGTGTAAGGGAAGTCCTTGTAGGGGGCGGAGGAACGCAAAGAGCGAAATCCGGAATGTACCAGGGTTCCTGTATCTGAAAGAAACCAGTCATGGCTAAGCATAGTGAATCAGAACTCACACTTGTGTAGAGTTGTGTAAATACAGGAGTAAGTATGCTTTTATGTCGCTTTTAGTAATATTGTAGCAGTACCATGGTAGGGGGATTTATTACCCACGTGGTCAACGTATGGGTAGTTGCATATTAATCTCGTACGTCACACGAGTGTCGTATCGCGTTGACCTGTGTCGTAACGACTTGACCTGAAATTCTAACGATTTGATTGGATAACCGATGACCTCTCAATTAGGTCACATTCTGACGTAACTATTTTTTCATTCATAACAAACACGTGAATTCATTCATTCTACAACTTAAATGCATTGTGGGAATGTAAATATTGCGAACGTTGCCGTGTCGCTGTTTAATTGTGAGTCGAACTGAGACATTATATCTGTCGAAAAACATAAACGCAATGTTTCCACCAGTGATGTTAGCCGAATGAAGCAGCTGGAAACCAAGAAACGAGGTGCAACGGAGTAGTTTACTGTAGGAGGCTGTACGAGGCGATGACAACTGACATGCATCGTGACGTCGGTTACCATGGCAGTGACGTCATTAGTGTGACGTCATGCAAATATTGTACTACAGTACAAAACTCTTCCGCAACCTCTTTATGAAACCGGTTTCGGTTTGAAACCAAAAACATAACAAAAATACGCTATTTTGTCAATTTATATGCATGTAAGACGTGGGTAATAAATAAAATACCACACTCGGCCTCATTACATACGAATTATACGAAACTCGTGACCTTCCTATGTTATCTGACCTCGCTTTCGCTCGGTCAGATAACATAGGAAGGACACTCATTCGTAATAATCTGTATATAATCGAACCTCGTGTATTCTCTATATACACAATGGCGTCACACATAGTACAAATGTAGGAATCGATCCCGGACCTCGGCATGACGAGGCGTCACTTCACGAAAACGACTATACTTTACCACCTTATGCTACATATAGGAAAATAGGATACCCATACAACGGGGAGGCTTTTTGCTG
>NW_025766894.1:0-11321 GCF_003918875.1 Haliotis rubra
GCAAACAGACAGACATGAGTTGACAGACAAGAACGAAGAAACATTATCAGTGAGAATCTTGAACCTTCAACAGACATCGTGAGATACTTGTTGTCGTGTATGGCGCACCTTTGACTTGTCCACAGTTAACTGAAACTCACTGAGAGAATGACCCATGAAATGACGGTGTTGATTTCCATCATTCTACATGAAGTCAAGTATAAGTTTTCCAGAGAAACGTTATCTTCAACATGATAATGTTATCTGAGAAAGAGATCAAGTGTATTCTATATTTGTGCTCGAAACTAGAGTAATTCCCAAGTCACGATTTTGGTATCATCCCTGTAGATTAACGAAGCCCAACAGAATATTAGATGCCAAACATGGGTACAAGTTCATATTAGGTGAACACGCTCTGCAAGGTAATCAGAACACATAGGGCATATTTTCAATTTATCAGTGTTGACGAGAGGACATTCTCATGCCCATTCGTCACCACTCGCCCCTTTCCGTAACCTCCAAGAAGACTCGTTAGAATTGGCAAGGTAGCGGACAGTGACGCGTGCTGTATATGAAGTAGCTTTGTTAAGCTGGGACAACTCCCTCTGTCGGTCCATAATCGGAAGCATGTGATGTCCAAGGACTTCGTTGATGTATCGATTTGCTGTCAAATTCCTCTGAACCACCACTAAATCAGATCTCTGTGTGCTGGATTTTTCACCCCACATCATGACACTGTTTCCACCGAAGCTGTTCAGCTGTCGAATGCAATTAGGGGCAAAACGTTAATTTCTCCGACGTTAAAAACACGCTGTCTTCCATTTCGCCAAATGGCCTTCTTGGTCGAATCCCCACTTCACGCAATTAATTCCTGAAGGTTTGGTCAGAAATTCTTCTCAAACCAGGGATGTGTTGTACAGTCTCCACGGCTGTGGCAAGACGATGATGCAAGTGAGCAACCCAGATGTAGCGGTCCTTTGCTTGGTTGTTAACTCTTGGACGGCTACTTCTCGGGCGATTTTGGGCGGAATTGGTCTGCAGGAAACGACCCCAAAGGCGAGATATGGTGCTCTGATAATAATAATAATATATGCATTTATATTGCGCTACGCCAGTCACTAGGTGAATGCTCATAGAGCTAGCAATCAAAGCACATCACATTATTACCCCGGATAACCCAAGCTGCCTGTGAAACGCTAGGTTATAGTCACATGACGTATCCCATCCCGTATACCCATTTTTGCTGGTGGAGGCAAACTCACTTGCCTAAGGTGAGACCACATGTATCACACGTGCTTCGTTGTGGGGCATGACTGAAGTCCTAGAAACTCTCAGGAGTCAAGCTGCCAAACACGGTCACCCATCCAAGGACTCTCCGCAACCAACGTTGCTTAACTTCAACTAAATTGTGACCTGAGCTCGATGCACACGTCTCTATGCACAGGACTACAAACCACCCCATGTGATGAACGTTGAAATGTCGGGCGACTAGAGACTGTGACTCCCCAGCTTTAAGGCGGCCTCTGGCGATGATTCGATTAGCGGCACTCAGTCGTAGCATGATGATTTCATCTTTTCCAGGCAAGAACGAATGACAAAATTAAACACAACGTTTGCCTTTTTAGAGTGATCGATACCGCCTACTTATAAGCTTACTTGCACCTGCATTTTGCTTTGCATGGTTTTTTTGGTGACGTTTTGGCAAATATTTCTTCACACGCTTCTAAAACAAGGGAAAAAGTTAAAATTGCCGCGTTTTGGCGCTGACGCTGTTTACAATCATACAAAGATGACGTTTTGGGAAGAAACAGTATATTTGCATTGTTTTTGCAGCAGCTACATGAGTCCAATATTCTCAAAACCACCTATGCGTTTCTTTTTTTAAAGTGTATAATTATATAAGGCCTTTTTCTCAAGGTCAAACACGAAGTCAAACGGTCTTGGCTACTACAATATACAATCGATTTGGTACGTCATTCAATTCTAATGCGGATATTTGTTAGTTAAATAGATGTGCAATGACTTGAATGTTAGGCTTGACGTTTCTTATCAGTCACTATCAATGTCAGTGTCTGAATCGCTGAACTGAATACTGAAGACATCTTCACAAGACTCAGCCATTGAGCATGTACACATTTCAGAGCATGGGAGTCTGTTCTTGTGACATACAGAGAGTCTGGTAGAACATCTTGTTGCAGTGCAGCCACATTTGACCAGTTGAATGATCGCTGCAGGAGCTGGAGGAACTGCTGTGGTGACTTGTTTGAAATGTCCTCGGTTAGTGTCCAGCCATACTTTTCTGGGGAAGGAAGTTCTGTGTTGGCACAGATGGCATTATGCCAGATATATGTGCTTGGAAATGTGATCTCAGCATATGTCTAGTTTCAGGGCTGCAGAGGTTGGTGGAAAATTTTCTGCCGGTACTTGTTTCTTTGTGAACAACCACCAGCGTGCTTTTGAAAAAAATACACACTATATTATTCACTTGAGGAACAGATTATCTGTCTCTGTCAGTTGTGCAACTGGACAATCAGATTCCATATGGACATCTTCATTTGTAACTTTGTTGACAGAAATACATGATAAAGATCGATTTCACCCCACATGTATTTGATATATTTTTTTCAAAGATTATAACCATTTTGGAATGATCCGAAATGAAAACACTTAACACTTCAAAATTATTTCAAGGGATTTAACTAAGAGACTGACTGACTGACTGAGTATGGTTTTACGCCGTTTTTAGCAATATTCCAGCAATATCACGGCGGGGAACACCAGAAATAGGCTTCACAATTTGTACCCATATGGGGAATCGAACCCGGGCCTTCAGCGTGAGGAGCGACCGCTTTAACCACTAGGCTACCCACCGCCCCTTAACTGAGAGAATGTGAAGCAGAAGTTTTGTGCCCATCATTTCATTATAATCTTATCTATTTTCAAAGAGCTCTGCTTTTAGAAGAAAAGCTTTAAACGTATTAATACATAATTGATAAATCATAATCTGATACTGACCAGCTACATTTTGAAATAAAGACTGCTCCCTTGCTGGCTGTCTCACCAAACAGAAATGAACATCTCTTATTAGTTTCATACATAACTGTTCTTTCACTTTTATAAAGAACTTGAATTACATTGATTTTATAAACTGAAGCAACCGCATACTTACAAAATGCACAAAACCTATATCTGCTTAAATTCGTCTGCTAGCTGCCATTTTGAGAGAGAGTGGGTGTTCATTAGTTTTATTTTTTCTTATTTAAACAAAATATTTTTGGGTTTTCTTTTAATAAAAAAATCCATGAAATAGAGAAACACACTTGGATAAAGTTAATGGCCTGAAACTTTAAATATTCAACTCTCCCATTATGACCTTCTGGCCGTTTTAGCATCCTTTTCACAACCATTTTGCACCATATTTCAGCTTGGAACCAAACTTTTTATTAAACTAGCATGTCTGATGAATGTAAAAAAGACACAGTGTCTTGCTTTCATCACAAAACTTCCACGGGACTTGAATGCTGTACCCATCCTACCACACTAATCAACAAGTCACAACTGAGTGCCGCCAATGGAAACGTCGCCAACGGCCGCCTTTAGGCTGGGGAGTCGCAGTTTGCAGTTGCCCGACATTTCAACGTTCACCAGAGCCCCATATCTCGCCTTTGGAATTGTTTCCTGTTGACCAGTTCCGCCCAAGATCGCCTGAGCAGCGGCCGTCCAAGAGTTACCATCCAAGCCCAGGACCGCTACATCAAAGCTGCTCATTTGCGCCATCGTCTTGACACAGCCGTGGAGACTACACAACGCATTCCTGGTTTGAGAAGAATTTCCGACCAAACTGTCAGACATCGATTGCGTGAAGTGGGGATTCGACCAAGAAGGCCAGTTGTCGCCCCTGTTTTGAGAAACTTCCATTGGCGCAATAGCTTGCGTTGGTGTCGCAGAGTCCGGAACTGGAACCTTAGAAACTGGAGGCGAGTCAGATTCAGTGATGAATAACGATTTCTTCTTCACCGGCGAGATGTCGGAGAAGTGAACGTTTTGCCCCTATTTGCACTCGACATGGTGCGGGGTGCAATATCCAGCACACAAAGATCTGATTTGTAGTGGCTTAGGGGAACTTGACAACAAATCGGTACTTCAACGAAGTCCTTGCACGTCACATGCATCCGATTATGGACCGACAGAGGGAGTCATACCAACATGACAAAGCTACTTCACATACAGCATGCGTCACGGCCCGCTACCTTGCCAATTCTAACGTCAATGTCTTGCCATTGCCTTCCCGATCACCAGATCTAAACCCGATAGAATACTTATGGGATGAACTCGATCGACGTGTACGTCAACGTCAAAACAAGCCCCAGACACTTCCACAGCTGGCCATCGCATTGCAGGAAGAGTGTGGAAGAATTCCACAAGAGCGACTTCGTCGACTTATCCTGACCATTTTGGATTACATTTTGGTCACATCCGGTATTAAAACCATTTTTGTAAAAAGGTTAATCGACCACTCATTTATGTTTTCTGTTCATATCACTGAAGTTCAATTTGAGGATTATCTGTTGTCTGGCTGTCCATTGTGATCATGTGTAGGGTTGCATACGATTGCGGGTGAGACGTTCAACTGCAACTCACTGATTAATGTATTCCAACAACAAAATGTTTTTAAATTACTATTTGTTGGTTTTCTTGTTCTGGGTTGTCTTGTACCTATAGACCAGAGATAGACTTCGAAATAAGAAATATTTAAATTTCGCGTTCCTGCTTATCACGTAGACTAAATATTACCTTCTTTGCAGTTGAAATTGACACCAAGAAAGTTAACCAAATAAGGATTACTTTACAAATATACGTGAACAGTAGGAATCTCAGATTACAAGATTAAACATATTCGTGTTGCCAAAAGACGTGGTCTGTGGAAATAAAAATAGAAAACAATTAGGAATGTGAATGAACATGCCAGTACCTCGCTCATACAAAGAACGGTGAAAACGAAATCTTATCGGGTGCATCAGTACCTTCTAAGTGCATGTACTATCCGACTTATGACTTTTATAGCTTTTTTTTGTTGGCTTGGGAAATGATTATGGACGTCAAAATATCACTTACTGACTTATAATCAAAGCTTATTTCAGCAACTAATGATTTTAAATTATCACAAATTGGTGATTTTGTTGTGGAGATTGTGTTAGCAAAAGTTACTTCCTTTGCATCCACATTTCATAGCTATAAACAAGCACGAAAAATTGAAACGTGAGACTACTGACATTAATGATAGCGCGAGGCTGTCTGTTTATTCCAAAGACAGACAGATATAAGGTGACTATGCCGTGTTGTATGAAAACAAAAACAGGGTATATGTAACATGGTCACTAGGCTGGCTGTCATTCCTGATCAAATCATGAAAATATATAAACATGTATTTGTCGTTGGGGCATCTGTACTCTCTGGGTGCTACTGCACTAAACCGAGTTAGGCCGCCTCCGTTGTGTTGTGGAGCGTGACCGGTGTTTCCAGATCCTGTCCTCGTGATAGAAAAGTTGGTACATGATGTCACACTGTCTATCGTTCGGCATTGGGTAGGGTATGGTGTTGTCATAACCAGGCCACGCCATATAGAAAAGGTGGTACATGTCACACTGTCTATCGTTCGGCATTGGGTAGGGTCTGGTGTGAGACCAGGCCACGCCATATAGAAACGGTGGTACTTGTCACACTCTCTACCGTTCGGCAATGGGTAGGGTCTGGTGTTGCCATAACCAGGCCACGCCATATAGAAAAGGTGGTACATGTCACACTGTCTATCGTTCGGCATTGGGTAGGGTCTGGTGTGAGACCAGGCCACGCCATATAGAAAAGGTGGTACTTGTCACACTGTCTATCGTTCGGCAATGGGTAGGGTCTGGTGTTGCCATAACCAGGCCACGCCATATAGAAAAGGTGGTACTTGTCACACTGTCTATCGTTCGGAATTGGGTAGGCTATGGTGTTGCCATAACCAGGCCACGCCATATAGAAAAGGTGGTACTTGTCACACTCTCTATCGTTCGGCATTGGGTAGGGCCTGGTGTTGTCATAACCAGGCCACGCCATATAGAAAAGGTGGTACATGTCACACTGTCTATCGTTCGACATTGGGTAGGGTCTGGTGTGAGACCAGGCCACGCCATATAGAAAAGGTGGTACTTGTCACACTGTCTATCGTTCGGCAATGGGTAGGGTCTGGTGTGAGACCAGGCCACGCCATATAGAAAAGGTGGTACTTGTCACACTCTCTATCGTTCGGCATTGGGTAGGGCCTGGTGTTGTCATAACCAGGCCACGCCATATAGAAAAGGTGGTACATGTCACACTGTCTATCGTTCGACATTGGGTAGGGTCTGGTGTGAGACCAGGCCACGCCATATAGAAAAGGTGGTACATGTCACACTGTCTATCGTTCGACATTGGGTAGGGTCTGGTGTGAGACCAGGCCACGCCATATAGAAAAGGTGGTACTTGTCACACTGTCTATCGTTCGACATTGGGTAGGGTCTGGTGTGAGACCAGGCCACGCCATATAGAAAAGGTGGTACATGTCACACTGTCTATCGTTCGACATTGGGTAGGGTCTGGTGTGAGACCAGGCCACGCCATATAGAAAAGGTGGTACTTGTCACACTGTCTATCGTTCGGCAATGGGTAGGGTCTGGTGTGAGGACCAGGCCCGCCATATAGAAAAGGTGGTACTTGTCACACTCTCTATCGTTCGGTAGGTAGGGCCTGGTGTTGTCATAACCAGGCCACGCCATATAGAAAGGTGTACATCACACTGTCTATCGTTCGACATTGGGTAGGGTCTGGTGTGAGACCAGGCCACGCCATATAGAAAGGTGGTACTTGTCACACTGTCTATCGTTCGGCAATGGGTAGGGTCTGGTGTGAGACCAGGCCACGCCATATAGAAAAGGTGGTACATGTCACACTGTCTATCGTTCGGAATTGGGTAGGCTATGGTGTTGCCATAACCAGGCCACGCCATATAGAAAAGGTGGTACTTGTCACACTCTCTATCGTTCGGCATTGGGTAGGGCCTGGTGTTGTCATAACCAGGCCACGCCATATAGAAAAGGTGGTACATGTCACACTGTCTATCGTTCGACATTGGGTAGGGTCTGGTGTGAGACCAGGCCACGCCATATAGAAAAGGTGGTACTTGTCACACTGTCTATCGTTCGGCAATGGGTAGGGTCTGGTGTGAGACCAGGCCACGCCATATAGAAAAGGTGGTACTTGTCACACTGTCTACCGTTCGGCATTGGGTAGGGTATGGTGTTGTCATAACCAGGCCACGCCATATAGAAAAGGTGGTACTTGTCACACTGTCTACCGTTCGGCATTGGGTAGGGTATGGTGTTGTCATAACCAGGCCACGCCATATAGAAAAGGTGGTACATGTCACACTGTCTACCGTTCGGCATTGGGTAGGGTATGGTGTTGTCATAACCAGGCCACGCCATATAGAAAAGGTGGTACATGTCACACTGTCTATCGTTCGGCATTGGGTAGGGTCTGGTGTTGTCAAAAAATAATTTAAAGGAATAGAGATACATAATCATTAATGACCTCGCTATAAATTCACTCCAAAAGGTTTTCATATCCCGAAGAAAGGTTCAAGATTATTCTATGATAAATTGTTATCTGAAAATGTTAAACCTCACATGTGCCAAAAATGGGAAACATTTGATTTATTGATTTTGATCGGCATTTTACTTTTAATATTTGTAGAAAGAATTTAAGAGATGTGAAACTGTTAGATTTTCAATATAAATTCCTGCACGGAATTGTTTATACCAAAAAGAACTTTTTAGAATGAATCTGGTGGACAATACAATATGTTCTTTGTGTAATGATTCTGTTGAGACCTTATGCCATGTATATTGGGAATGTGATGAAACCAAAACTTTCTGGAAGAAACTTGAACAGTGGATTACGAAACGGTTCCAAACACTTAATTTGACAAATCTTTGATCTGGTTTGGCTTTTTAGGTAAGAACCCATTACTGAACCACATAATCTTATCTGCTAAGAGATATATTTACACTTGCTCTTTGATAAAAACAATTCCAAAAGTTGCTCATTACTTAAGGATATTGAAAGACATATTTACCACTGAATCATTCATCTCCAGAAGAAATAATAATGTTGAAAGCTTTTAAGCCAAATGGTTTCGTCTCATCCCTGAATGACTATAAAACCAAAACATATCACTGATATTGATATTTAATGTACTTAATGTACTATATCGCTTTTGAGCCCACTAGCTGCTATGTGCACATATTCCTCTATATGCTTGTACTCATCATGTTTTTGTACTCATCACATTGGGAACAATACTCACTCACTACTCACTCACTCACTCACTCACTCACTCACTCACTCACTCACTCACTCACTCACTCACTCCTCACTCACTCACTCACTCACTCACTCACTCACTCACTCACTCACTCACTCACTCACTCACTCACTCACTCACTCACTCACTCACTCACTCACTCACTCAGCAGCCTGAGGTTGCCAAGTCACTTTGTTATTTGCATTTTGTCTTACGGCTCAGGACGTTGATTTTTAACATCGGTCAAGGAGGCGGTGGGGTAGCCTAGTGGATAAGGCGTTCGCTCCTCACGCCGAAGGCCAGGGTTCAATTTCCCACATGGGCACAATGTGTGAAGCCCGGCGGCGTAAAAAGGCGGCGTAAAACCAAACTCACTCACTCACAAACATCGGTCATTGGGTTTCTCTGGTCGGGATTAGTTACAGAACGCCACTTTGCTATCGCCAGGTACCCTACGTATTTCCAGAAAGTACGCTGATTATTTAGGTATATACGGTTTGCGTAATATAACAAAAAACGAAAGAACATCTCCGAAAAATATTTTTATGTTCATCTGCGGTTGCTGAATCTGCCCAAAATGCGATGTAAGCACGTCATATCAAGACTAACACACACAATGTGACCATGGCCCAATCTAACCAGTCACCAGTTACAATATGCGTGTACATTACACCAGTACAAGACAGCTGATCTGAGCAGAAGATAACTGACCATCATCACAAATCGTTCAGGATTTTCTTACCTGACCGTATATGGCCAGGGAATGACGTTCTGGTGGCTATAAAAGCAGGTTCGTAGTTCTTGAGCAGAAGACACCAGACCTTAGCAATGGGTCAAGTTGTCTTTGCCTTCGTTGTCCTTCTGGCCTGCACTCCAAGCCAGTCTGGCTTTCTTCCGACTTTAACAGGAAGCCTGTTTAAGCCTCCTGTGACTAATACTGCTTCCGTTGGTAGCCCTGTACAGGTTGCGCCTCCTAACCCAGCGCCTGCACCCGCTCCAGCACCTATCGTAAACCCTTTCCTCTCCGGTGGATTTCCATCTGCACCTGCGCCTGTGCCTGCACCGGCACCTGCACCTTCATCGAGTCCTCTGTCGGCCAGCACTTTCTCCAACAGGTAGGCATAATGATATCATGTCATGAAATATATTATAAATACGGGTTTTTCCAATCAGAAAACGCAGAGGAAAATTGAAGGTTTCGCCTCCCAACCCAGCCCCTGACTGACTCCTAAAAATATCAGAAAAGAACCAAGTTAAGTTGTTTTAAGTTATTTGATTTTTCAGCCTTATATACCACCAACCCACACTTAACGTAATACATTAACACATATACATATCAATATTCAAGGGTTCCGAAGAAAATTGCAAATATCATCTGAAGCTTAATGAGAAATGATGGCCTCATTGATAACATTTACAAGGTATGAAAAGTGGGGGATAAGACATTTAGATAAGAAATAGGCATCCCCAATTGTGGACCAGTTTTGATCGCCTTCTTCTGAATCTGTTTTTGTTGTTGTTGTTGTTGTTGCTGTTGTTGATGTTGTTGTTGTACAAATGAATCTGATTCATGCTCGGAACTAAAAACAAGGTGATTTAGCCAAGAAGTTGAACTGAAGCTTCAAGCATGTTCAACTTGAGACCACATAAAACGCCAAATCTCATATCTGGATCTGAAAGATTCAGAGTAACAAAAAAAACCTCTCGACAAAAATGCATGGCAAGAGAAATGACAGATTTTCAAGAGCCAACCTTTCATTTATGTCGTGCAATATTCCAGACGCTCCAGCCTTTTGTGTAGACAAGTTTTGAGGTGGGGTACAGTTGAGCATGACTGTTCCACGATAATGATAAAGACCGTCCTTCTATTTTTGTTTCAAAAGGGCCTCAGTAAAGCTTTCACAATGTTCTGTGTTTGACAATGTCTCAAAATTCATGAGAGAAATATATAGGAAGGGGAGACTTGGCGTTGAAAACTTTTCCCCTGTGTCTCTACATTTTGACTCGGTCGGTTAGGTGTGACTGCAGGGGAGGTGAACTGGCTCTGGATAATGCGAAGCTGGTGCAAGAGTCAAGAGGAGAAGTATGATATCAGACCTAGACGAACTTTAAGCACCTCTTAATTGTAGGGCTCTGGCCATTGCTTTGGAAGAACTGGCCCTGGTTCTTACTGTAGATGTCCACAGGCAAATCTTCCCATTGGATTGTTGCAGAGAGTTCCGTTTTCCTAGGACATTAGGCTTACTCACTATCATGACAACTCTCTTTATTCCATTACTGAAGAGGCCACAGGCCTATAGTACAAAGTATGAGAACAATAATGGCATACAATCACAATGTTTGCAAACGTTATTTTCTATGTTCAAAAGCATGGTGGATATACATACAAAGTTTACGAATATAAGTTGTATTATTAGAGTTCATTATCAAATTAAATTTAAACATGGTAGGATGGGAATAGTAATATTGTGGTAGATATTTTGTCCTTAAATGAGTATAGTAAGGACATACCAGCAAAAAGAGGAACTCATCTTCAATTACATTTAGTGCACAAAAGTTGCACAATGTTTTCTCTTGGAATATTATAATATCTGCCCTTCTCGATCATAAGATCATGTGAAGAGCCTCTAAATCTGATGAACGTGAAATTTTCTAAGATTAATATCGTGTAGGTATTGATGTATGGAAAAAAGATTTAAAAGTACTGTAAAAGTGGATTTTGGGCGACTATATTAAAGTTGAATTCCAGGTCTGAATGTACATATCTTTTAATCTTTGCGATAAAGCATTATAAAATGAGGTAATCTTTTGTGACAAAAATACATCACTAAACCACAATGATTTAGTAAATTTCTAACATTCGTTACCCAATTTGATTTTCCGTTGGTGTCCAACAAATACATCATGTTATAACATTTCTTAGGAAATCTTGATGCAGGCATATTCAAGAGCTTTACCC
>NW_025766895.1:0-11032 GCF_003918875.1 Haliotis rubra
TTCGACCCTTTTGGTCGATTTGGGTGCAGGTTTTCGTTGGGACGTGTTGGGAGGCTGTGTGCGGAGGTGTTGAGCGCAAAACACCGCATGTTTGGCACTTATTTGGGCCTAACCCTAACCCTAGCCTGTACACGTTAAGGTAACGGTGAGTGTTAGGGTTACAGCTAGGGTTAGGTTGATTTCGACCCTTTTGGTCGATTTGGGTGCGGTTTTCGTTGGGACGTGTTGGGAGGCTGTGTGCGGAGGTGGTGAGCGCAAAAGACCGCATGTTTGGCACTTATTTGGGCCTAACCCTAAGCCTAGCCTGTACACGTTAAGGTAACGGTGAGTGTTAGGGTTACAGCTAGGGTTAGGTTGATTTCGACCCTTTTGGTCGATTTGGGTGCGGTTTTCGTTGGGACGTGTTGGGAGGCTGTGTGCGGAGGTGGTGAGCGCAAAAAACCGCATGTTTGGCACTTATTTGGGCCTAACCCTAAGCCTAGCCTGTACACGTTAAGGTAACGGTGAGTGTTAGGGTTACAGCTAGGGTTAGGTTTATTTCGACCCTTTTGGTCGATTTGGGTGCGGTTTTCGTTGGGACGTGTTGGGAGGCTGTGTGCGGAGGTGGTGAGCGCAAAAGACCGCATGTTTGGCACTTATTTGGGCCTAACCCTAAGCCTAGCCTGTACACGTTAAGGTAACGGTGAGTGTTAGGGTTACAGCTAGGGTTAGGTTTATTTCGACCCTTTTGGTCGATTTGGGTGCGGTTTTCGTTGGGACGTGTTGGGAGGCTGTGTGCGGAGGTGGTGAGCGCAAAAGACCGCATGTTTGGCACTTATTTGGGCCTAACCCTAAGCCTAGCCTGTACACGTTAAGGTAACGGTGAGTGTTAGGGTTACAGCTAGGGTTAGGTTGATTTCGACCCTTTTGGTCGATTTGGGTGCGGTTTTCGTTGGGACGTGTTGGGAGGCTGTGTGCGGAGGTGGTGAGCGCAAAAACCGCATGTTTGGCACTTATTTGGGCCTAACCCTAATCCTAGCCTGTACACGTTAAGGTAACGGTGAGTGTTAGGGTTACAGCTAGGGTTAGGTTGATTTCGACCCTTTTGGTCGATTTGGGTGCAGTTTTCGTTGGGACGTGTTGGGAGGCTGTGTGCGGAGGTGGTGAGCGCAAAAGACCGCATGTTTGGCACTTATTTGGGCCTAACCCTAAGCCTAGCCTGTACACGTTAAGGTAACGGTGAGTGTTAGGGTTACAGCTAGGGTTAGGTTTATTTCGACCCTTTTGGTCGATTTGGGTGCAGTTTTCGTTGGGACGTGTTGGGAGGCTGTGTGCGGAGGTGGTGAGCGCAAAAACCGCATGTTTGGCACTTATTTGGGCCTAACCCTAACCCTAGCCTGTACACGTTAAGGTAACGGTGAGTGTTAGGGTTACAGCTAGGGTTAGGTTGATTTCGACCCTTTTGGTCGATTTGGGTGCGGTTTTCGTTGGGACGTGTTGGGAGGCTGTGTGCGGAGGTGGTGAGCGCAAAAACCGCATGTTTGGCACTTATTTGGGCCTAACCCTAAGCCTAGCCTGTACACGTTAAGGTAACGGTGAGTGTTAGGGTTACAGCTAGGGTTAGGTTGATTTCGACCCTTTTGGTCGATTTGGGTGCGGTTTTCGTTGGGACGTGTTGGGAGGCTGTGTGCGGAGGTGTTGAGCGCAAAACACCGCATGTTTGGCACTTATTTGGGCCTAACCCTAAGCCTAGCCTGTACACGTTAAGGTAACGGTGAGTGTTAGGGTTACAGCTAGGGTTAGGTTGATTTCGACCCTTTTGGTCGATTTGGGTGCGGTTTTCGTTGGGACGTGTTGGGAGGCTGTGTGCGGAGGTGGTGAGCGCAAAAAACCGCATGTTTGGCACTTATTTGGGCCTAACCCTAACCCTAGCCTGTACACGTTAAGGTAACGGTGAGTGTTAGGGTTACAGCTAGGGTTAGGTTGATTTCGACCCTTTTGGTCGATTTGGGTGCGGTTTTCGTTGGGACGTGTTGGGAGGCTGTGTGCGGAGGTGTTGAGCGCAAAAAACCGCATGTTTGGCACTTATTTGGGCCTAACCCTAAGCCTAGCCTGTACACGTTAAGGTAACGGTGAGTGTTAGGGTTACAGCTAGGGTTAGGTTGATTTCGACCCTTTTGGTCGATTTGGGTGCGGTTTTCGTTGGGACGTGTTGGGAGGCTGTGTGCGGAGGTGGTGAGCGCAAAAAACCGCATGTTTGGCACTTATTTGGGCCTAACCCTAACCCTAGCCTGTACACGTTAAGGTAACGGTGAGTGTTAGGGTTACAGCTAGGGTTAGGTTGATTTCGACCCTTTTGGTCGATTTGGGTGCAGTTTTCGTTGGGACGTGTTGGGAGGCTGTGTGCGGAGGTGGTGAGCGCAAAATCCGCATGTTTGGCACTTATTTGGGCCTAACCCTAAGCCTAGCCTGTACACGTTAAGGTAACGGTGAGTGTTAGGGTTACAGCTAGGGTTAGGTTTATTTCGACCCTTTTGGTCGATTTGGGTGCGGTTTTCGTTGGGACGTGTTGGGAGGCTGTGTGCGGAGGTGGTGAGCGCAAAAGACCGCATGTTTGGCACTTATTTGGGCCTAACCCTAAGCCTAGCCTGTACACGTTAAGGTAACGGTGAGTGTTAGGGTTACAGCTAGGGTTAGGTTTATTTCGACCCTTTTGGTCGATTTGGGTGCGGTTTTCGTTGGGACGTGTTGGGAGGCTGTGTGCGGAGGTGGTGAGCGCAAAAGACCGCATGTTTGGCACTTATTTGGGCCTAACCTAAGCCTAGCCTGTACACGTTAAGGTAACGGTGAGTGTTAGGGTTACAGCTAGGGTTAGGTTTGATTTCGACCCTTTTGGTCGATTTGGGTGCAGTTTTCGTTGGGACGTGTTGGGAGGCTGTGTGCGGAGGTGTTGAGCGCAAAACACCGCATGTTTGGCACTTATTTGGGCCTAACCCTAAGCCTAGCCTGTACACGTTAAGGTAACGGTGAGTGTTAGGGTTACAGCTAGGGTTAGGTTGATTTCGACCCTTTTGGTCGATTTGGGTGCGGTTTTCGTTGGGACGTGTTGGGAGGCTGTGTGCGGAGGTGGTGAGCGCAAAAATCCGCATGTTTGGCACTTATTTGGGCCTAACCCTAAGCCTAGCCTGTACACGTTAAGGTAACGGTGAGTGTTAGGGTTACAGCTAGGGTTAGGTTGATTTCGACCCTTTTGGTCGATTTGGGTGCGGTTTTCGTTGGGACGTGTTGGGAGGCTGTGTGCGGAGGTGTTGAGCGCAAAAGACCGCATGTTTGGCACTTATTTGGGCCTAACCCTAAGCCTAGCCTGTACACGTTAAGGTAACGGTGAGTGTTAGGGTTACAGCTAGGGTTAGGTTGATTTCGACCCTTTTGGTCGATTTGGGTGCGGTTTTCGTTGGGACGTGTTGGGAGGCTGTGTGCGGAGGTGGTGAGCGCAAAAATCCGCATGTTTGGCACTTATTTGGGCCTAACCCTAAGCCTAGCCTGTACACGTTAAGGTAACGGTGAGTGTTAGGGTTACAGCTAGGGTTAGGTTGATTTCGACCCTTTTGGTCGATTTGGGTGCGGTTTTCGTTGGGACGTGTTGGGAGGCTGTGTGCGGAGGTGGTGAGCGCAAAAAACCGCATGTTTGGCACTTATTTGGGCCTAACCCTAACCCTAGCCTGTACACGTTAAGGTAACGGTGAGTGTTAGGGTTACAGCTAGGGTTAGGTTGATTTCGACCCTTTTGGTCGATTTGGGTGCGGTTTTCGTTGGGACGTGTTGGGAGGCTGTGTGCGGAGGTGGTGAGCGCAAAAAACCGCATGTTTGGCACTTATTTGGGCCTAACCCTAAGCCTAGCCTGTACACGTTAAGGTAACGGTGAGTGTTAGGGTTACAGCTAGGGTTAGGTTGATTTCGACCCTTTTGGTCGATTTGGGTGCAGTTTTCGTTGGGACGTGTTGGGAGGCTGTGTGCGGAGGTGTTGAGCGCAAAACACCGCATGTTTGGCACTTATTTGGGCCTAACCCTAACCCTAGCCTGTACACGTTAAGGTAACGGTGAGTGTTAGGGTTACAGCTAGGGTTAGGTTGATTTCGACCCTTTTGGTCGATTTGGGTGCAGTTTTCGTTGGGACGTGTTGGGAGGCTGTGTGCGGAGGTGGTGAGCGGCAAAAGACCGCATGTTTGGCACTTATTTGGGCCTAACCCTAAGCCTAGCCTGTACACGTTAAGGTAACGGTGAGTGTTAGGGTTACAGCTAGGGTTAGGTTGATTTCGACCCTTTTGGTCGATTTGGGTGCGGTTTTCGTTGGGACGTGTTGGGAGGCTGTGTGCGGAGGTGGTGAGCGCAAAAATCCGCATGTTTGGCACTTATTTGGGCCTAACCCTAACCCTAGCCTGTACACGTTAAGGTAACGGTGAGTGTTAGGGTTACAGCTAGGGTTAGGTTTATTTCGACCCTTTTGGTCGATTTGGGTGCAGTTTTCGTTGGGACGTGTTGGGAGGCTGTGTGCGGAGGTGTTGAGCGCAAAAAACCGCATGTTTGGCAATTATTTGGGCCTAACCTAAGCCTAGCCTGTACACGTTAAGGTAACGGTGAGTGTTAGGGTTACAGCTAGGGTTAGGTTGATTTCGACCCTTTTGGTCGATTTGGGTGCGGTTTTCGTTGGGACGTGTTGGGAGGCTGTGTGCGGTGGTGGTGAGCGCAAAAACCGCATGTTTGGCACTTATTTGGGCCTAACCCTAACCCTAGCCTGTACACGTTAAGGTAACGGTGAGTGTTAGGGTTACAGCTAGGGTTAGGTTTATTTCGACCCTTTTGGTCGATTTGGGTGCAGTTTTCGTTGGGACGTGTTGGGAGGCTGTGTGCGGAGGTGTTGAGCGCAAAAAACCGCATGTTTGGCACTTATTTGGGCCTAACCTAAGCCTAGCCTGTACACGTTAAGGTAACGGTGAGTGTTAGGGTTACAGCTAGGGTTAGGTTGATTTCGACCCTTTTGGTCGATTTGGGTGCAGTTTTCGTTGGGACGTGTTGGGAGGCTGTGTGCGGAGGTGGTGAGCGCAAAAAACCGCATGTTTGGCACTTATTTGGGCCTAACCCTAACCCTAGCCTGTACACGTTAAGGTAACGGTGAGTGTTAGGGTTACAGCTAGGGTTAGGTTGATTTCGACCCTTTTGGTCGATTTGGGTGCGGTTTTCGTTGGGACGTGTTGGGAGGCTGTGTGCGGAGGTGTTGAGCGCAAAACACCGCATGTTTGGCACTTATTTGGGCCTAACCCTAAGCCTAGCCTGTACACGTTAAGGTAACGGTGAGTGTTAGGGTTACAGCTAGGGTTAGGTTGATTTCGACCCTTTTGGTCGATTTGGGTGCGGTTTTCGTTGGGACGTGTTGGGAGGCTGTGTGCGGAGGTGTTGAGCGCAAAAGACCGCATGTTTGGCACTTATTTGGGCCTAACCTAAGCCTAGCCTGTACACGTTAAGGTAACGGTGAGTGTTAGGGTTACAGCTAGGGTTAGGTTGATTTCGACCCTTTTGGTCGATTTGGGTGCGGTTTTCGTTGGGACGTGTTGGGAGGCTGTGTGCGGAGGTGGTGAGCGCAAAAAATCGCATGTTTGGCACTTATTTGGGCCTAACCCTAAGCCTAGCCTGTACACGTTAAGGTAACGGTGAGTGTTAGGGTTACAGCTAGGGTTAGGTTTATTTCGACCCTTTTGGTCGATTTGGGTGCAGTTTTCGTTGGGACGTGTTGGGAGGCTGTGTGCGGAGGTGTTGAGCGCAAAAAACCGCATGTTTGGCACTTATTTGGGCCTAACCCTAAGCCTAGCCTGTACACGTTAAGGTAACGGTGAGTGTTAGGGTTACAGCTAGGGTTAGGTTTATTTCGACCCTTTTGGTCGATTTGGGTGCAGTTTTCGTTGGGACGTGTTGGGAGGCTGTGTGCGGAGGTGGTGAGCGCAAAAAGACCGCATGTTTGGCACTTATTTGGGCCTAACCCTAAGCCTAGCCTGTACACGTTAAGGTAACGGTGAGTGTTAGGGTTACAGCTAGGGTTAGGTTGATTTCGACCCTTTTGGTCGATTTGGGTGCGGTTTTCGTTGGGACGTGTTGGGAGGCTGTGTGCGGAGGTGTTGAGCGCAAAAGACCGCATGTTTGGCACTTATTTGGGCCTAACCCTAAGCCTAGCCTGTACACGTTAAGGTAACGGTGAGTGTTAGGGTTACAGCTAGGGTTAGGTTGATTTCGACCCTTTTGGTCGATTTGGGTGCGGTTTTCGTTGGGACGTGTTGGGAGGCTGTGTGCGGAGGTGGTGAGCGGAAAAATCCGCATGTTTGGCACTTATTTGGGCCTAACCCTAAGCCTAGCAAGTACACGTTAATGTAACGGTGAGTGTTAGGGTTACAGCTAGGGTTAGGTTTATTTCGACCCTTTGGTCGATTTGGGTGCGGTTTTCGTTGGGACGTGTTGGGAGGCTGTGTGCGGAGGTGTTGAGCGCAAAAAACCGCATGTTTGGCACTTATTTGGGCCTAACCCTAAGCCTAGCCTGTACACGTTAAGGTAACGGTGAGTGTTAGGGTTACAGCTAGGGTTAGGTTGATTTCGACCCTTTTGGTCGATTTGGGTGCGGTTTTCGTTGGAACGTGTTGGGAGGCTGTGTGCGGAGGTGGTGAGCGCAAAAAACCGCATGTTTGGCACTTATTTGGGCCTAACCCTAACCCTAGCCTGTACACGTTAAGGTAACGGTGAGTGTTAGGGTTACAGCTAGGGTTAGGTTTATTTCGACCCTTTTGGTCGATTTGGGTGCAGTTTTCGTTGGGACGTGTTGGGAGGCTGTGTGCGGAGGTGTTGAGCGCAAAAAACCGCATGTTTGGCACTTATTTGGGCCTAACCTAAGCCTAGCCTGTACACGTTAAGGTAACGGTGAGTGTTAGGGTTACAGCTAGGGTTAGGTTGATTTCGACCCTTTTGGTCGATTTGGGTGCGGTTTTCGTTGGGACGTGTTGGGAGGCTGTGTGCGGAGGTGGTGAGCGCAAAAATCCGCATGTTTGGCACTTATTTGGGCCTAACCCTAAGCCTAGCCTGTACACGTTAAGGTAACGGTGAGTGTTAGGGTTACAGCTAGGGTTAGGTTTATTTCGACCCTTTTGGTCGATTTGGGTGCGGTTTTCGTTGGGACGTGTTGGGAGGCTGTGTGCGGAGGTGGTGAGCGCAAAAACCGCATGTTTGGCACTTATTTGGGCCTAACCCTAAGCCTAGCCTGTACACGTTAAGGTAACGGTGAGTGTTAGGGTTACAGCTAGGGTTAGGTTGATTTCGACCCTTTTGGTCGATTTGGGTGCGGTTTTCGTTGGGACGTGTTGGGAGGCTGTGTGCGGAGGTGTTGAGCGCAAAAGACCGCATGTTTGGCACTTATTTGGGCCTAACCCTAAGCCTAGCCTGTACACGTTAAGGTAACGGTGAGTGTTAGGGTTACAGCTAGGGTTAGGTTGATTTCGACCCTTTTGGTCGATTTGGGTGCGGTTTTCGTTGGGACGTGTTGGGAGGCTGTGTGCGGAGGTGTTGAGCGCAAAAGACCGCATGTTTGGCACTTATTTGGGCCTAACCCTAAGCCTAGCCTGTACACGTTAAGGTAACGGTGAGTGTTAGGGTTACAGCTAGGGTTAGGGTTGATTTCGACCCCTTTGGTCGATTTGGGTGCGGTTTTCGTTGGGACGTGTTGGGAGGCTGTGTGCGGAGGTGGTGAGCGCAAAAATCCGCATGTTTGGCACTTATTTGGGCCTAACCCTAAGCCTAGCCTGTACACGTTAAGGTAACGGTGAGTGTTAGGGTTACAGCTAGGGTTAGGTTTATTTCGACCCTTTTGGTCGATTTGGGTGCGGTTTTCGTTGGGACGTGTTGGGAGGCTGTGTGCGGAGGTGTTGAGGGCAAAAGACCGCATGTTTGGCACTTATTTGGGCCTAACTCTAAGCCTAGCCTGTACACGTTAAGGTAACGGTGAGTGTTAGGGTTACAGCTAGGGTTAGGTTGATTTCGACCCTTTTGGTCGATTTGGGTGCGGTTTTCGTTGGGACGTGTTGGGAGGCTGTGTGCGGAGGTGGTGAGCGCAAAAATCCGCATGTTTGGCACTTATTTGGGCCTAACCCTAAGCCTAGCCTGTACACGTTAAGGTAACGGTGAGTGTTAGGGTTACAGCTAGGGTTAGGTTGATTTCGACCCTTTTGGTCGATTTGGGTGCAGTTTTCGTTGGGACGTGTTGGGAGGCTGTGTGCGGAGGTGTTGAGCGCAAAAGACCGCATGTTTGGCACTTATTTGGGCCTAACCCTAAGCCTAGCCTGTACACGTTAAGGTAACGGTGAGTGTTAGGGTTACAGCTAGGGTTAGGTTGATTTCGACCCTTTTGGTCGATTTGGGTGCGGTTTTCGTTGGAACGTGTTGGGAGGCTGTGTGCGGAGGTGGTGAGCGGAAAAATCCGCATGTTTGGCACTTATTTGGGCCTAACCCTAAGCCTAGCAAGTACACGTTAATGTAACGGTGAGTGTTAGGGTTACAGCTAGGGTTAGGTTTATTTCGACCCTTTTGGTCGATTTGGGTGCGGTTTTCGTTGGGACGTGTTGGGAGGCTGTGTGCGGAGGTGGTGAGCGCAAAAAACCGCATGTTTGGCACTTATTTGGGCCTAACCCTAAGCCTAGCCTGTACACGTTAAGGTAACGGTGAGTGTTAGGGTTACAGCTAGGGTTAGGTTTATTTCGACCCTTTGGTCGATTTGGGTGCGGTTTTCGTTGGGACGTGTTGGGAGGCTGTGTGCGGAGGTGTTGAGCGCAAAAGACCGCATGTTTGGCACTTATTTGGGCCTAACCCTAAGCCTAGCCTGTACACGTTAAGGTAACGGTGAGTGTTAGGGTTACAGCTAGGGTTAGGTTGATTTCGACCCTTTTGGTCGATTTGGGTGCGGTTTTCGTTGGAACGTGTTGGGAGGCTGTGTGCGGAGGTGGTGAGCGGAAAAATCCGCATGTTTGGCACTTATTTGGGCCTAACCCTAAGCCTAGCCTGTACACGTTAAGGTAACGGTGAGTGTTAGGGTTACAGCTAGGGTTAGGTTTATTTCGACCCTTTTGGTCGATTTGGGTGCGGTTTTCGTTGGGACGTGTTGGGAGGCTGTGTGCGGAGGTGTTGAGCGCAAAAAACCGCATGTTTGGCACTTATTTGGGCCTAACCCTAAGCCTAGCCTGTACACGTTAAGGTAACGGTGAGTGTTAGGGTTACAGCTAGGGTTAGGTTGATTTCGACCCTTTTGGTCGATTTGGGTGCGGTTTTCGTTGGGACGTGTTGGGAGGCTGTGTGCGGAGGTGGTGAGCGCAAAAAACCGCATGTTTGGCACTTATTTGGGCCTAACCCTAAGCCTAGCCTGTACACGTTAAGGTAACGGTGAGTGTTAGGGTTACAGCTAGGGTTAGGTTTATTTCGACCCTTTTGGTCGATTTGGGTGCGGTTTTCGTTGGGACGTGTTGGGAGGCTGTGTGCAGAGGTGGTGACCGCAAAAACCGCATGTTTGGCACTTATTTGGGCCTAACCCTAACCCTAGCCTGTACACGTTAAGGTAACGGTGAGTGTTAGGGTTACAGCTAGGGTTAGGTTTATTTCGACCCTTTTGGTCGATTTGGGTGCAGTTTTCGTTGGGACGTGTTGGGAGGCTGTGTGCGGAGGTGTTGAGCGCAAAAGACCGCATGTTTGGCACTTATTTGGGCCTAACCCTAAGCCTAGCCTGTACACGTTAAGGTAACGGTGAGTGTTAGGGTTACAGCTAGGGTTAGGTTGATTTCGACCCTTTTGGTCGATTTGGGTGCGGTTTTCGTTGGGACGTGTTGGGAGGCTGTGTGCGGAGGTGGTGAGCGCAAAAGACCGCATGTTTGGCACTTATTTGGGCCTAACCCTAAGCCTAGCCTGTACACGTTAAGGTAACGGTGAGTGTTAGGGTTACAGCTAGGGTTAGGTTGATTTCGACCCTTTTGGTCGATTTGGGTGCGGTTTTCGTTGGGACGTGTTGGGAGGCTGTGTGCGGAGGTGGTGAGCGCAAAAAACCGCATGTTTGGCACTTATTTGGGCCTAACCCTAAGCCTAGCCTGTACACGTTAAGGTAACGGTGAGTGTTAGGGTTACAGCTAGGGTTAGGTTTATTTCGACCCTTTTGGTCGATTTGGGTGCGGTTTTCGTTGGGACGTGTTGGGAGGCTGTGTGCGGAGGTGGTGAGCGCAAAAGACCGCATGTTTGGCACTTATTTGGGCCTAACCCTAAGCCTAGCCTGTACACGTTAAGGTAACGGTGAGTGTTAGGGTTACAGCTAGGGTTAGGTTGATTTCGACCCTTTTGGTCGATTTGGGTGCGGTTTTCGTTGGGACGTGTTGGGAGGCTGTGTGCGGAGGTGGTGAGCGCAAAAAACCGCATGTTTGGCACTTATTTGGGCCTAACCTAAGCCTAGCCTGTACACGTTAAGGTAACGGTGAGTGTTAGGGTTACAGCTAGGGTTAGGTTTATTTCGACCCTTTTGGTCGATTTGGGTGCAGTTTTCGTTGGGACGTGTTGGGAGGCTGTGTGCGGAGGTGTTGAGCGCAAAAGACCGCATGTTTGGCACTTATTTGGGCCTAACCCTAACCCTAGCCTGTACACGTTAAGGTAACGGTGAGTGTTAGGGTTACAGCTAGGGTTAGGTTGATTTCGACCTTTTGGTCGATTTGGGTGCGGTTTTCGTTGGAACGTGTTGGGAGGCTGTGTGCGGAGGTGGTGAGCGCAAAGACCGCATGTTTGGCACTTATTTGGGCCTAACCCTAAGCCTAGCCTGTACACGTTAAGGTAACGGTGAGTGTTAGGGTTACAGCTAGGGTTAGGTTTATTTCGACCCTTTTGGTCGATTTGGGTGCAGTTTTCGTTGGGACGTGTTGGGAGGCTGTGTGCGGAGGTGTTGAGGGCAAAAGACCGCATGTTTGGCACTTATTTGGGCCTAACTCTAAGCCTAGCC
>NW_025766896.1:0-10965 GCF_003918875.1 Haliotis rubra
TTTAAATTCAATTGAAGGCAGTTGGACTCGAGTATCTTCATCAGATTTGTGTTACTTTGGGGATGAATAAACGGGACTTGTGTATTTGAAAACGTTACAAATAAATATCCTGACATCTGTGTTAATTTGGAAAGAATGCAGATGAGAACTGACCTTCTCAGTTTGGCAATCTATTTCTGTGGAAAGGTGATGAGAGGTAGAAACTTTCATTTGTAGAAATTCGAGCACTTTCATGTTCATAGCATTCTTTGTGACATTTGTGTAGCCCTGACAAGAGCTTTGGTCTTAATGACAAGAGGAGGAAGTTTTCTGCTGAAGTGACATCTAGTGTTCCATGCTGGTGTCGCTCTGGTAGTCTTCAGAGTCGGCCTCGGTGTTGACGGCCACATAATATCTCAGCTCAGCTATTTTCTCGGCCTTTTCACAAGCATACTCGTAGTATGCATTGCGAACGCCTTCCACACTGGCCATTCGGAGACGGAGGTTGTAACGGAACGAACGGTGGTTTTCTTTGACGGGCCTTGTCGTAGCGATGTTGCAGACCTTCAAGCTTGTCATTCAACAAGACAACTTGCTCACAGGCTTTCTTGAAACGACTCTCGACTCCGTACAGTTCAGCGTATAGGTGGAACTTTTCCATAATGTTGATTGTAGGATGATTTCAGAAATCTGATGCCAGTGCAGCGACGAACACTGCTTTTATATTAATTCTGTGATCACACGCCCACTTGCATACACGTGTCACAAGCTGGTTCAATTTGCATAGCCATCAAGGGTTGTGACAAGCAATGATAGCTCATGTCAGCTGACCTGTCAGAACTGATGCAATTAACAATAACTGGGCGTGTTCAGATTGCTGCGGCAGTGAATATCATAAGTGCTACTGATTGAGTCTCGTTTTATTTGTTTAAGCCTCATTGTGGTGTTGATTGATAGCTAGACACTATCTTCTCAGTGCCTACCAACAGTATGGGAATTGAGACATAGGCTCAAAGTATATTTTGGTGTTTATACACGAAAGACCTTTCCATGGCCGTGCCATTTCGACGAGAGTTAGTGTGTTCATTTAAGGTTCATCGTCATTGTATTCAATTCCGAAACGTTGGTCAAGACACAGGCAAAATACCTAGAAAGCCCAGATTACAAATAACCTCTGGAGACTGGTAGACAATTTAAAGAAGAAGAGTCCTTTAAGGCAATTTGAAAGGTCGAAAAGGTGGAGAATTCTAAAGATAACACACTTGTGTTCTTGTGACAAAGCTAGGTTTCTATAACAGACAAATAAAACCCGTAACAGCCAAATAAACACCATTTCCCCAACGTTCTTAAGCTGCAAGGACGAAGCCAGGGCAAGAGAAACCGACTACCCTCTAACAAAACTAGCCCATTTACATTCATCTTGAAAAGATAGCCTTACACTTAACAGATGTGTATTCATTCATGCAAATTGACACGCCTGCCACGGTGGAATAACTTTCCGCATATTTTCGACTTCACCAACTTCATTTTCAGACAGTAATTGTCCCCTACACTTAGAAGAAAGCACCTACTTTTAGGAGGGGTAGTCGTCTGTTTACAGCTACGAAAATCACTGCGACTCTTAATCATTGGTATCTGAGTCATGGTCTGCATTATAACTTCATCATATGTATGTTAATTATGACTATACACTGACATGACACGTGTAGAGGAAATGACTTAAGTGCATTATTTTAAATTCAATTGAAGGCAGTTGGACTGAGTATCTTCATCAGATTTGTGTTACTTTGGGGATGAATAAACGGACTTGTGTATTTGAAAACGTTACAAATAAATATCCTGACATCTGTGTTAATTTGAAAGAATGCAGATGAGAACTGACCTTTCTCAGTTTGCAATCTATTTCTGTGGAAAGGTGATGAGAGGTAGAAACTTTTCATTTGTAGAAATTGAGCACTTTCATGTTCATAGCATTCTTTGTGACATTTGTGTAGCCCTGACAAGAGCTTTGGTCTTAATGACAAGAGGAAGAAGTTTTCTGCTGAAGTGACATCTAGTGTTCCATGCTGGTGTCGCTCTGGTAGTCTTCAGAGTCGGCCTCGGTGTTGACGGCCACATAATATCTCAGCTCAGCTATTTTCTCGGCCTTTTCACAAGCATACTCGTAGTATGCATTGCGAACGCCTTCCACACTGGCCATCGGAGACGGAGGTTGTAACGGAACGAACGGTGGTTTTCTTGACGGGCCTTGTCGTAGCGATGTTGCAGACCTTCGCTTGTCATTCAACAAGACAACTTGCTCACAGGCTTTGAAACGACTCTCGACTCGTACAGTTCAGCGTATAGGTGGAACTTTTCCATAATGTTGATTGTAGGATGATTTCAGAAATCTGATGCCAGTGCAGCGACGAACACTGCTTTTATACACTTGTGATCACACGCCCACTTGCATACACGTGTCACAAGCTGGTTCAATTTGCATAGCCATCAAGGGTTGTGACAAGCAATGATAGCTCATGTCAGCTGACCTGTCAGAACTGATGCAATTAACAATAACTGGGCGTGTTCAGATTGCTGCGGCAGTGAATATCATAAGTGCTACTGATTGAGTCTCGTTTTATTTGTTTAAGCCTATTGTGGTGTTGATTGATAGCTAGACACTATCTTCTCAGTGCCTACCAACAGTATGGGAATTGAGACATAGGCTCAAAGTATATTTTGGTGTTTATACACGAAAGACCTTTCCATGGCCGTGCCATTTCGACGAGAGTTAGTGTGTTCATTTAAGGTTCATCGTCATTGTATTCAATTCCGAAACGTTGGTCAAGACACAGGCAAAATACCTAGAAAGCCCAGATTACAAATAACCTCTGAGACTGGTAGACAATTTAAAGAAGAAGAGTCCTTTTAAGGCAATTTGAAAGGTCGAAAAGGTGGAGAATTCTAAAGATAACACACTTGTGTTCTTGTGACAAAGCTAGGTTTCTATAACAGACAAATAAAACCCGTAACAGCCAAATAAACACCATTTCCCCAACGTTCTTAAGCTGCAAGGACGAAGCCAGGGCAAGAGAAACCGACTACCCTCTAACAAAACTAGCCCATTTACATTCATCTTGAAATGATAGCCTTACACTTAACAAATGTGTATTCATTCATGCAAATTGACACGCCTGCCACGGTGGAATAACTTTCCGCATATTTTCGACTTCACCAACTTCATTTTCAGACAGTAATTGTCCCCTACACTTAGAAGAAAGCACCTACTTTTAGGAGGGGTAGTCGTCTGTTTACAGCTACGAAAATCACTGCGACTCTTAATCATTGGTATCTGAGTCATGGTCTGCATTATAACTTCATCATATGTATGTTAATTATGACTATACACTGACATGACACGTGTAGAGGAAATGACTTAAGTGCATTATTTTAAATTCAATTGAAGGCAGTTGGACTGAGTATCTTTCATCAGATTTGTGTTACTTTGGGGATGAATAAACGGACTTGTGTATTTGAAAACGTTACAAATAAATATCCTGACATCTGTGTTAATTTTGAAAGAATGCAGATGAGAACTGACCTTCTCAGTTTGCAATCTATTTCTGTGGAAAGGTGATGAGAGGTAGAAACTTTTCATTTGTAGAAATTGAGCACTTTCATGTTCATAGCATTCTTTGTGACATTTGTGTAGCCCTGACAAGAGCTTTTGGTCTTAATGACAAGAGGAAGAAGTTTTCTGCTGAAGTGACATCTAGTGTTCCATGCTGGTGTCGCTCTGGTAGTCTTCAGAGTCGGCCTCGGTGTTGACGGCCACATAATATCTCAGCTCAGCTATTTTCTCGGCTCTTTCACAAGCATACTCGTAGTATGCATTGCGAACGCCTTCCACACTGGCCATTCGGAGACGGAGGTTGTAACGGAACGAACGGTGGTTTTCTTTGACGGGCCTTGTCGTAGCGATGTTGCAGACCTTCGCTTGTCATTCAACAAGACAACTTGCTCACAGGCTTTCTTTGAAACGACTCTCGACTCGTACAGTTCAGCGTATAGGTGGAACTTTTCCATAATGTTGATTGTAGGATGATTTCAGAAATCTGATGCCAGTGCAGCGACGAACACTGCTTTTATACACTTGTGATCACACGCCCACTTGCATACACGTGTCACAAGCTGGTTCAATTTGCATAGCCATCAAGGGTTGTGACAAGCAATGATAGCTCATGTCAGCTGACCTGTCAGAACTGATGCAATTAACAATAACTGGGCGTGTTCAGATTGCTGCGGCAGTGAATATCATAAGTGCTACTGATTGAGTCTCGTTTTATTTGTTTAAGCCTATTGTGGTGTTGATTGATAGCTAGACACTATCTTCTCAGTGCCTACCAACAGTATGGGAATTGAGACATAGGCTCAAAGTATATTTTGGTGTTTATACACGAAAGACCTTTCCATGGCCGTGCCATTTCGACGAGAGTTAGTGTGTTCATTTAAGGTTCATCGTCATTGTATTCAATTCCGAAACGTTGGTCAAGACACAGGCAAAATACCTAGAAAGCCCAGATTACAAATAACCTCTGGAGACTGGTAGACAATTTAAAGAAGAAGAGTCCTTTTAAGGCAATTTGAAAGGTCGAAAAGGTGGAGAATTCTAAAGATAACACACTTGTGTTCTTGTGACAAAGCTAGGTTTCTATAACAGACAAATGAAAACCCGTAACAGCCAAATAAACACCATTTCCCCAACGTTCTTAAGCTGCAAGGACGAAGCCAGGGCAAGAGAAACCGACTACCCTCTAACAAAACTAGCCCATTTACATTCATCTTGAAAAGATAGCCTTACACTTAACAGATGTGTATTCATTCATGCAAATTGACACGCCTGCCACGGTGGAATAACTTTCCGCATATTTTCGACTTCACCAACTTCATTTTCAGACAGTAATTGTCCCCTACACTTAGAAGAAAGCACCTACTTTTAGGAGGGGTAGTCGTCTGTTTACAGCTACGAAAATCACTGCGACTCTTAATCATTGGTATCTGAGTCATGGTCTGCATTATAACTTCATCATATGTATGTTAATTATGTCTATACACTGACATGACACGTGTAGAGGAAATGACTTAAGTGCATTATTTTAAATTCAATTGAAGGCAGTTGGACTGAGTATCTTTCATCAGATTTGTGTTACTTTGGGGATGAATAAACGGGACTTGTGTATTTGAAAACGTTACAAATAAATATCCTGACATCTGTGTTAATTTGAAAGAATGCAGATGAGAACTGACCTTCTCAGTTTGCAATCTATTTCTGTGGAAAGGTGATGAGAGGTAGAAACTTTTCATTTGTAGAAATTGAGCACTTTCATGTTCATAGCATTCTTTGTGACATTTGTGTAGCCCTGACAAGAGCTTTGGTCTTAATGACAAGAGGAGGAAGTTTTCTGCTGAAGTGACATCTAGTGTTCCATGCTGGTGTCGCTCTGGTAGTCTTCAGAGTCGGCCTCGGTGTTGACGGCCACATAATATCTCAGCTCAGCTATTTTCTCGGCTCTTTCACAAGCATACTCGTAGTATGCATTGCGAACGCCTTCCACACTGGCCATTCGGAGACGGAGGTTGTAACGGAACGAACGGTGGTTTTCTTTGACGGGCCTTGTCGTAGCGATGTTGCAGACCTTCGCTTGTCATTCAACAAGACAACTTGCTCACAGGCTTTTGAAACGACTCTCGACTCGTACAGTTCAGCGTATAGGTGGAACTTTTCCATAATGTTGATTGTAGGATGATTTCAGAAATCTGATGCCAGTGCAGCGACGAACACTGCTTTTATACACTTGTGATCACACGCCCACTTGCATACACGTGTCACAAGCTGGTTCAATTTGCATAGCCATCAAGGGTTGTGACAAGCAATGATAGCTCATGTCAGCTGACCTGTCGGAACTGATGCAATTAACAATAACTGGGCGTGTTCAGATTGCTGCGGCAGTGAATATCATAAGTGCTACTGATTGAGTCTCGTTTTATTTGTTTAAGCCTATTGTGGTGCTGATTGATAGCTAGACACTATCTTCTCAGTGCCTACCAACAGTATGGGAATTGAGACATAGGCTCAAAGTATATTTTGGTGTTTATACACGAAAGACCTTTCCATGGCCGTGCCATTTCGACGAGAGTTAGTGTGTTCATTTAAGGTTCATCGTCATTGTATTCAATTCCGAAACGTTGGTCAAGACACAGGCAAAATACCTAGAAAGCCCAGATTACAAATAACCTCTGGAGACTGGTAGACAATTTAAAGAAGAAGAGTCCTTTAAGGCAATTTGAAAGGTCGAAAAGGTGGAGAATTCTAAAGATAACACACTTGTGTTCTTGTGACAAAGCTAGGTTTCTATAACAGACAAATGAAAACCCGTAACAGCCAAATAAACACCATTTCCCCAACGTTCTTAAGCTGCAAGGACGAAGCCAGGGCAAGAGAAACCGACTACCCTCTAACAAAACTAGCCCATTTACATTCATCTTGAAAAGATAGCCTTACACTTAACAGATGTGTATTCATTCATGCAAATTGACACGCCTGCCACGGTGGAATAACTTTCCGCATATTTTCGACTTCACCAACTTCATTTTCAGACAGTAATTGTCCCCTACACTTAGAAGAAAGCACCTACTTTTAGGAGGGGTAGTCGTCTGTTTACAGCTACGAAAATCACTGCGACTCTTAATCATTGGTATCTGAGTCATGGTCTGCATTATAACTTCATCATATGTATGTTAATTATGTCTATACACTGACATGACACGTGTAGAGGAAATGACTTAAGTGCATTATTTCCAATTCAATTGAAGGCAGTTGGACTGAGTATCTTTCATCAGATTTGTGTTACTTTGGGGATGAATAAACGGGACTTGTGTATTTGAAAACGTTACAAATAAATATCCTGACATCTGTGTTAATTTGAAAGAATGCAGATGAGAACTGACCTTCTCAGTTTGCAATCTATTTCTGTGGAAAGGTGATGAGAGGTAGAAACTTTCATTTGTAGAAATTGAGCACTTTCATGTTCATAGCATTCTTTGTGACATTTGTGTAGCCCTGACAAGAGCTTTGGTCTTAATGACAAGAGGAGGAAGTTTTCTGCTGAAGTGACATCTAGTGTTCCATGCTGGTGTCGCTCTGGTAGTCTTCAGAGTCGGCCTCGGTGTTGACGGCACACATAATATCTCAGCTCAGCTATTTTCTCGGCTCTTTTCACAAGCATACTCGTAGTATGCATTGCGAACGCCTTCCACACTGGCCATTCGGAGACGGAGGTTGTAACGGAACGAACGGTGGTTTTCTTTGACGGGCCTTGTCGTAGCGATGTTGCAGACCTTCGCTTGTCATTCAACAAGACAACTTGCTCACAGGCTTTCTTTGAAACGACTCTCGGACTCGTACAGTTCAGCGTATAGGTGGAACTTTTCCATAATGTTGATTGTAGGATGATTTCAGAAATCTGATGCCAGTGCAGCGACGAACACTGCTTTTATACACTTGTGATCACACGCCCACTTGCATACACGTGTCACAAGCTGGTTCAATTTGCATAGCCATCAAGGGTTGTGACAAGCAATGATAGCTCATGTCAGCTGACCTGTCAGAACTGATGCAATTAACAATAACTGGGCGTGTTCAGATTGCTGCGGCAGTGAATATCATAAGTGCTACTGATTGAGTCTCGTTTTATTTGTTTAAGCCTATTGTGGTGTTGATTGATAGCTAGACACTATCTTCTCAGTGCCTACCAACAGTATGGGAATTGAGACATAGGCTCAAAGTATATTTTGGTGTTTATACACGAAAGACCTTTCCATGGCCGTGCCATTTCGACGAGAGTTAGTGTGTTCATTTAAGGTTCATCGTCATTGTATTCAATTCCGAAACGTTGGTCAAGACACAGGCAAAATACCTAGAAAGCCCAGATTACAAATAACCTCTGGAGACTGGTAGACAATTTAAAGAAGAAGAGTCCTTTAAGGCAATTTGAAAGGTCGAAAAGGTGGAGAATTCTAAAGATAACACACTTGTGTTCTTGTGACAAAGCTAGGTTTCTATAACAGACAAATGAAAAGCCGTAACAGCCAAATAAACACCATTTCCCCAACGTTCTTAAGCTGCAAGGACGAAGCCAGGGCAAGAGAAACCGACTACCCTCTAACAAAACTAGCCCATTTACATTCATCTTGAAAAGATAGCCTTACACTTAACAGATGTGTATTCATTCATGCAAATTGACACGCCTGCCACGGTGGAATAACTTTCCGCATATTTTCGACTTCACCAACTTCATTTTCAGACAGTAATTGTCCCCTACACTTAGAAGAAAGCACCTACTTTTAGGAGGGGTAGTCGTCTGTTTACAGCTACGAAAATCACTGCGACTCTTAATCATTGGTATCTGAGTCATGGTCTGCATTATAACTTCATCATATGTATGTTAATTATGTCTATACACTGACATGACACGTGTAGAGGAAATGACTTAAGTGCATTATTTCCAATTCAATTGAAGGCAGTTGGACTGAGTATCTTCATCAGATTTGTGTTACTTTGGGGATGAATAAACGGACTTGTGTATTTGAAAACGTTACAAATAAATATCCTGACATCTGTGTTAATTTGAAAGAATGCAGATGAGAACTGACCTTCCTCAGTTTGCAATCTATTTCTGTGGAAAGGTGATGAGAGGTAGAAACTTTTCATTTGTAGAAATTGAGCACTTTCATGTTCATAGCATTCTTTGTGACATTTGTGTAGCCCTGACAAGAGCTTTTGGTCTTAATGACAAGAGGAGGAAGTTTTCTGCTGAAGTGACATCTAGTGTTCCATGCTGGTGTCGCTCTGGTAGTCTTCAGAGTCGGCCTCGGTGTTGACGGCCACATAATATCTCAGCTCAGCTATTTTCTCGGCTCTTTTCACAAGCATACTCGTAGTATGCATTGCGAACGCCTTCCACACTGGCCATTCGGAGACGGAGGTTGTAACGGAACGAACGGTGGTTTTCTTTGACGGGCCTTGTCGTAGCGATGTTGCAGACCCTTCGCTTGTCATTCAACAAGACAACTTGCTCACAGGCTTTCTTTGAAACGACTCTCGGACTCGTACAGTTCAGCGTATAGGTGGAACTTTTCCATAATGTTGATTGTAGGATGATTTCAGAAATCTGATGCCAGTGCAGCGACGAACACTGCTTTTATACACTTGTGATCACACGCCCACTTGCATACACGTGTCACAAGCTGGTTCAATTTGCATAGCCATCAAGGGTTGTGACAAGCAATGATAGCTCATGTCAGCTGACATGTCGGAACTGATGCAATTAACAATAACTGGGCGTGTTCAGATTGCTGCGGCAGTGAATATCATAAGTGCTACTGATTGAGTCTCGTTTTATTTGTTTAAGCCTATTGTGGTGCTGATTGATAGCTAGACACTATCTTCTCAGTGCCTACCAACAGTATGGGAATTGAGACATAGGCTCAAAGTATATTTTGGTGTTTATACACGAAAGACCTTTCCATGGGTGCCATTTCGACGAGAGTTAGTGTGTTCATTTAAGGTTCATCGTCATTGTATTCAATTCCGAAACGTTGGTCAAGACACAGGCAAAATACCTAGAAAGCCCAGATTACAAATAACCTCTGGAGACTGGTAGACAATTTAAAGAAGAAGAGTCCTTTTAAGGCAATTTGAAAGGTCGAAAAGGTGGAGAATTCTAAAGATAACACACTTGTGTTCTTGTGACAAAGCTAGGTTTCTATAACAGACAAATGAAAAGCCGTAACAGCCAAATAAACACCATTTCCCCAACGTTCTTAAGCTGCAAGGACGAAGCCAGGGGCAAGAGAAACCGACTACCCTCTAACAAAACTAGCCCATTTACATTCATCTTGAAAAGATAGCCTTACACTTAACAGATGTGTATTCATTCATGCAAATTGACACGCCTGCCACGGTGGAATAACTTTCCGCATATTTTCGACTTCACCAACTTCATTTTCAGACAGTAATTGTCCCCTACACTTAGAAGAAAGCACCTACTTTTTAGGAGGGGTAGTCGTCTGTTTACAGCTACGAAAATCACTGCGACTCTTAATCATTGGTATCTGAGTCATGGTCTGCATTATAACTTCATCATATGTATGTTAATTATGTCTATACACTGACATGACACGTGTAGAGGAAATGACTTAAGTGCATTCTTTCCAATTCAATTGAAGGCAGTTGGACTGAGTATCTTTCATCAGATTTGTGTTACTTTGGGGATGAATAAACGGGACTTGTGTATTTGAAAACGTTACAAATAAATATCCTGACATCTGTGTTAATTTGGAAAGAATGCAGATGAGAACTGACCTTCTCAGTTTGCAATCTATTTCTGTGGAAAGGTGATGAGAGGTAGAAACTTTTCATTTGTAGAAATTGAGCACTTTCATGTTCATAGCATTCTTTTGTGACATTTGTGTAGCCCTGACAAGAGCTTTTGGTCTTAATGACAAGAGGAGGAAGTTTTCTGCTGAAGTGACATCTAGTGTTCCATGCTGGTGTCGCTCTGGTAGTCTTCAGAGTCGGCCTCGGTGTTGACGGCCACATAATATCTCAGCTCAGCTATTTTCTCGGCCTTTTCACAAGCATACTCGTAGTATGCATTGCGAACGCCTTCCACACTGGCCATTCGGAGACGGAGGTTGTAACGGAACGAACGGTGGTTTTCTTTGACGGGCCTTGTCGTAGCGATGTTGCAGACCTTCGCTTGTCATTCAACATTGTAGGATGATTTCAGAAATCTGATGCCAGTGCAGCGACGAACACTGCTTTTATACACTTGTGATCACACGCCCACTTGCATACACGTGTCACAAGCTGGTTCAATTTGCATAGCCATCAAGGGTTGTGACAAGCAATGATAGTCATGTCAGCTGACCTGTCGAACTGATGCA
>NW_025766897.1:0-10838 GCF_003918875.1 Haliotis rubra
ACCCTAGAGGCAATAACAACGGCATCTTAAGTCGCCAAAAAACTTGTTTTTGTCTTGTGACGGACCGGTCAAGTGACCTTGACCCCCGTGACCTTGGTGACCTTGACCATTAGAAAGCATTTTTGACATACTATCAAGTTCCGGGGTCAAAACCCCGAAAAACTCAAAACTAACGATTTTGTAATTAGGGCTCCTTTGCCTTTAGGCAGGAGACCTATTGTAATCGTTCGTGTTTTTATTATTATTATTATTATTATTTATTTTTCCGCCGTATTTTGTTCCAGCCCTACAAAGAGCACCGCTGGACAGATTCGCTTGAAAAAATTCACCCAGATGCCCACCAAGGTGTAGATATTCCCCATTAAAATCTCTAGGCTGTAGGCCCAATAGCAAAGGGCAGATAATTGAAAATTAATTCAAAAATTTCAAATGCAAATGCAAATATCTCCAAACCTAATGCTCCAATGTGTGCCAAAGCTCTGGACCAGATGCGCAATCAAAATGCCTACAATTTCGCCTGGACGGCTCAAGTCGCTAAAATGCACCGTTTGGACGCTATTTGGGATTGAAGTTTTTGGTGATGTTTTTCAGCAAAATCCTGACTGCATACCTCCCAAAATGTGCGGCACTAAAACTACAAGGGCTACGGCTTTCAAACGTTGCATACTTTGTGTCTATGCATGTTTCTACACCGTAGCATCGTCAAATGTGCCTATGTTTATATGATGGCCGCCATATTGACGCTACTTTTGGGCAAAAGTTGTCTTCAAAACTTTCACGGGCTACTTGGCTGTTCTGTGCCAAACCAAACTTACCACACACAACACTTTAAACGATTGTTCTGAACTTGCCTTTGGTTGTTGAACATTTTCTGTTCTTGGTCCTATGTCAAAAGTCACGTGATGCGGCGGCCATATTGGATTGAAGATGTTTATCGGAAATTTGCAGATTTTGTTGGGTAGGCATTTTTCGCAATCCATAACTCTGAATGTATGAACTGCAGAACGCTGTAAATGTGCAGATATACATTATATACCTCAAATATTAATGCTTATAAGCTATGTTGCGATATCTTGATTAGTTACGGATATCTAGATGTTTGCTTCTGTTGTTTATTTTGTACTAAAATGTTTTTTCAAAAAAATCGCAGCGTCATAACTATTTCAACTATGCAGCTAGAATCTGGCAGTAAGTAGTAACTTGGTATGTTGAACATTTTTTTGTTCTTGGGTGCATGTCAAAATGTGTATTGCTTGGCGGCCATATTGGATTTCGTCAGATTCTGATGATACTACATTATAAACAGCATAGCTACTCAAGTTCGGCACAGAAGGCAGTGAAACTTGGCAGTATGCATCAACATAAGATGCTTAACATTTCGTGTTCTTACATGCATATCAAAAATTTGATCGTTTGTCGGCCATATGGCATTGAAAATTGCAGAAATGCATTGTGTGCTCAAAACGGCATAAAACAGCATATAACTCCACCACTATTGCCCCAATCGCTTCCATATTTGGTATGTGACTTGGTCATGAGCTGCCGATCATTTTTCTCTGGTAGTCCCAGAGCGATATCTCTAGCCGTTTGGCCGCCATCTTGGATTGAAGTTTTTCATTTATCAGGTTGCCATGGGAACAAAAGTTGAAATTCAAATGACTTGATTTTTACAGCATCGTTAGGCACAGTCGAGGGGATGCTGTGTGCAAAATCCCAACTCTGTACGTTTATTAGTTCCGGAGATACTAACTATACAGTATTTTGGCGGACAGACGTACGGACAGACGGCGGACATATTTGTCACTAAATCTGACCAGCGCATATGATACATCGGGTCTGGGCAAAGCAGAAACACTAATTCCTTTCACCCTAGAGGCAATAACAACGGCATCTTAAGTCGCCAAAAAACTTGTTTTTGTCTTGTGACGGACCGGTCAAGTGACCTTGACCCCCGTGACCTTGGTGACCTTGACCATTAGAAAGCATTTTTGACATACTATCAAGTTCCGGGGTCAAAACCCCGAAAAACTCAAAACTAACGATTTTGTAATTAGGGCTCCTTTGCCTTTAGGCAGGAGACCTATTGTAATCGTTCGTGTTTTTTTATTATTATTATTATTATTATTTATTTTTCCGCCGTATTTTGTTCCAGCCCTACAAAGAGCACCGCTGGACAGATTCGCTTGAAAAAATTCACCCAGATGCCCACCAAGGTGTAGATATTCCCCATTAAAATCTCTAGGCTGTACGCCCAATAGCAAAGGGCAGATAATTGAAAATTAATTCAAAATTTCAAATGCAAATGCAAATATCTCCAAACCTAATGCTCCAATGTGTGCCAAAGCTCTGGACCAGATGCGCAATCAAAATGCCTACAATTTCGCCTGGACGGCTCAAGTCGCTAAAATGCACCGTTTGGACGCTATTTGGGATTGAAGTTTTTGGTGATGTTTTTCAGCAAAATCCTGACTGCATACCTCCCAAAATGTGCGGCACTAAAACTACAAGGGCTACGGCTTTCAAACGTTGCATACTTTGTGTCTATGCATGTTTCTACACCGTAGCATCGTCAAATGTGCCTATGTTTATATGATGGCCGCCATATTGGACGCTACTTTTGGGCAAAAGTTGTCTTCAAAAACTTTCACGGGCTACTTGGCTGTTCTGTGCCAAACCAAACTTACCACACACAACACTTTAAACGATTGTTCTGAACTTGCCTTTGGTTGTTGAACATTTTCTGTTCTTGGTCCTATGTCAAAAGACCCTGCAAGCGCTACGGCTTTCAAACTTTGAAGAGCGCCATAAAATTTACTGATCAAAACATCTGTTCAACATTATCCATGTGGATAAAAAGTATTGGAACTAAAAGGTTTGAGACGTGCCCCAAATGAAAGAAAAAGAGTGCCAAACAAACTGACCCTCAACTCCAGGCAGAACACGCGAAACGTCACGCAAAAAGTCTTCCAACAACGTACCAGTGATCATAAAAAATGCTTACATTCAAAAACCCTAAGTTTGGACACATTTAATAAAATAGGGACTTCTTTATATCACCGACGGCCCAGGGATACATTGCCGAATGTATCATAAGTTTCATCGACATTTACGGCTCGGCAGATTACCCGTGCAAAGCATGCGACAGTCTGAAGGAAAGCGCAAGGACGATTATGGCTGCTTGAAAAGCATGCGACATTCTGAAGGAAAACGAAAGGACGATATCTCCTATAAAGAGACTACCACTGCAAAGCGTGGTCCACGTGCAGATATAGGAGACGATGTCAATTTCAATTGACAATGACGAGAGCTAGCGCTACACAAAATTAAAACCCAGTGCAGTAGACATATTATATCTTTATTGTAATTCAATCTTTTGTATGGGGTATGTCTTTCGGCAGCTTTTAAAGATTGTCAATGAATGAGCGTGCCGGGTCATAGTAAATGTTGTAGCTGTGGTCTAAGGGGGGTAACTCTGGTCTAGCTGAAGGAAGCGCTAGTAAAATTATGTCCGCTCCCATCACTCGCCGGCTTTGCAATTCCCGAAGGGTAATGCGCTTTTGCCAATCAATTCTGTTATGTGCAGTTTGCATGGATTTGAAAACTTCATATGTGACCTTTATCGAGCTGTTAGGGGTATTTCCAGTATATATACCTGCTCTCGATTCACTATTCATTTGCAACAGCCCGAGTGTAACAGTGTAATGGATACTAATACAAACTACTGAAGTACCTTAATTGCTGTAAAATCACAAGTTCACTTGCGTCAGCGTTAGTGTGAGTGACGGAGTGAGTTTAGTTTTACGCCGCACTCAGCAATATTCAAGCTATATGGCAGTACTTTATATCACCGACGGCCCAGGGATACATTGCCGAATGTTTCAAAAGTTTCATCGACATTTACAGCACGGATAATTACCCGTGCAAAGCATGCGACAGTCTGAAGGAAAGCGCAAGGACGATATCTCCTATAAAGAGACTACCACTGCAAAGCGTGGTCCACGTGCATATATGAGAGACGATGTCAATTTCAATTGACAATGACGAGAGCTGTCCAGCGTGAGCGGGTTAAACACAAGCTAAACGATACTAAAGTAACAAATAGTATGTCTAAGTGTATTTTCAAAGACAACAGAGGGACAAGTGAAATTCTATTTTCCTCACCACAGTTGCTAATATTGATTGGTTCTCTACTGTGGGCTATGAAGATTGTCAGTGTATATGTATATGGTTGGCTGATCATTTTGTATTCTAAGCTACATGTTAAAAGTTTTACCGTTTCGTGGTTAGAGGCAGCCCTGAAAATCAAGTGACCTGTTTCCAGGTTATGTGTATTCCCAGTATATTTGCATGCTCTAGATTCACAAGTTCAGTTGCGGCAGCATGAGAGATACATTGTAATGGATACTGACTCGCACTATCACTGCTAAGCGTGGTCCACGTGCAGATATGGGAGACGAAGTGAATTTCAACGACAAATGTAATTAACAATGACGAGGAGCTGTCAAATCTGAACTGGAACTTCAGCGGGTTCAAACACAAGCTGGACGATACTGAGTAAGAAATAATTTGTCTAAGCACGCTATCTTTGGCTTATTGGAGATCTGGAATAGCGCTACACAAAATTAAAATACAGTGCAGTAGCGGCGTCATATCTTCATTGTAATTCAATCTTTTGTAAGGGGTATGTCTTTAGACAGCTTTTAAAGATTGTCAATGAATGAGCGTTCTTGGTCATGGTAAAAGTTGTAGCTGTGGTCTAAGGGGGGTAACCCTGGTTTGGCTGAAGGAAACGCTAGTAAAATCTACACCACCACCCACGCGCCGACTTTGCAATACCCAAAGAGTAATGGGCTTTTGGTAACATTTGTGATTTCTGCAGTTTGCATATATTTCAAAAGTTCATAGGTGACCTGTATCGAATTGTTACGTGTATTTCCAGTATATATACCTGCTCTCGATTCACAAATTCGGTTGCAACAGCCCGAGTGTAACAGTGTAATGGATACTAATACAAACTACTGAAGTACCTTAATTGCTGTGAAATCACAAGTTCACTTTGCGCCAGCGTTAGAGTGAGTGAATGAGTGAGTTTAGTTATACGCCGCACTCAGCAATATTCAAGCTATATGGCAGTACTTTATATCACCGACGGCCCAGGGATACATTGCCGAATGTTTCAAAAGTTTCTCACACATTTACGACACACGGCAGATTACCCGTGCAAAACATGCAACAGTCTGTAGGAAAGCGCGAAGACGATTATGGCTGCTCCTTCACAGGTTCTCGCGCTGTTTGTTATCGATTCCCCACAGACGCAGGCAAGTTGTACACGTTTATTTACCGTGACAGCACGGATAGTAATGGAAAACTAATACGTAAGTATTCAGTCACATGTTCATGACATCTACATCTATATCTACATCTCAACATGTGCATGGGATTCCTTGGCGCCACTTTGCCTACTTAATTTTCCCCTTATGATATCTCCTATAAGTTGAGTTGAGTTGGGCTTTCCTCACATCGGCATTATTCCAGCCATATAGTGACGAAAACAAGTCTGCATTAATAGACATTGTAAGTACACAGTCAAAATGTGTTTTATTTCAAAACCTATATATTCATTACAGTGTCATTTAAAAACAGAAAAGTCATAGCAATAAATTTAAAAGCAGGCAATTTGTTAGTCACATCACACATTTACAATTTATGATACAGACTTCCTTCAGGTAGTTCACTATCAGATGAGCGCTCACGCGGGAGAACAAATATCTCCTATAAAGAGACTACCACTGCAAAGCGTGGACTAAGTGCAGATATGGGAGACGATGTTAATTTCAATTGACAATGACGAGGGCTAGCGCTACACAAAATTAAAATACAGTGCAGTATAGGTTTTATATCTTCATTGTAATTCAATCCTTTGTAAGGGGTATGTTTTTAGGCAGCTTTTAAAGACTGTCAATGAATGAGCGTGCCGGGTCATAGTAAAAGTTGTAGCTGTGGTCTAAGGGGGGTAACCCTGGTCTAGCTGAAGGAAGCGCTAGTAAAATCGTTCAAGACCACCAACTCGCCGGCTTTGCAATGCCCAAAGAGTAAAGCGCTTTTCGGTAACATTTGGGGTTTCTGCAGTTTGCATGGATTTTAAAACTTCATAGTGACCTGTATCAAGGTGTTACGTGTATTTCCAGTATATAGACCTGCTCTCGATTCACAAATTCAGTTCGAACAGCCCGAGTGTAACAGTGTAATGGATACTGATACAAACTACTGAAGTACCTTTATTGCTGTGGAAATCACAAGTTCACTTTGCGTCAGCGTGTTAGTGAGTGAGTGAGTGAGTTTAGTTTTACGCCACACTCAGCAATATTCAAGCTGTATGGTGGCGGTCTGTAAATAATCGAAGTCTGGACCAGACAATCCAGTGGTTATCAGCATGAATATTGATTTGCGCAATTGTGAACCGATGACATGTGTCCACCAAGCTCAACGTGAGAGAAACAGCGTTGTGGATGTTGGTACATGCTACACAAATACAGAGTACGGGCGCTTCGTGTCACATTTCAACTTGGCTGTTGTTGATACGCATTTAAATGGAAATGTTATCTACACTCACCCGAAAATAAACACCAAAACAACCACATTTTCAGTAAAAAGAAATAAATTATTAGCAATTGAACGTGCATTATTCTTTTTCTTCGATTTTCTAATCAAGCCAACAGCTGTTTCCAAAGCCATAAGTGTAATTACCCATACCATACAACACAATCCTTTGTATCTAACCCTCAAACATAAGAATTAAAGTTTACTGCTGAAGTATTTATCATTACTGACAATGATATAATCCATATCAGCTACAGCCTTTACTGCTTTCGACATCTGCATGACAGGTACCAAATGGCTAGAAAATATCCAAGCCAAGGAGCCCTCAATGTTGCTTGCAACTTTAATTATTATTATTATTATTGCTTTGTGGTAGCAGTTGCTACAACGTCTATGATGGGGACATGCTTCCCTTCCAGAATAGGTGGTGGGTAGCCTAGTGGTTAAAGCGCTTGCTCATCACGCCATAGACCCGGTTTGAATCCCCCGAGATGGGTACAATGTGTGAAGCCATTTCTGGTGGGGTGGGTGGTTACATGTTTTTTCTTGCTGGATGAAGTCATAGCAGGAGTGTGTTGGATTAAACAAACATGATGACAATGTGACTGTTTTAACTGTAATTTTCTTTAAAAGTGTCTGGCCTAATGTGTCAGTCAATTCACCGCTTGGAGGTAATGGTGTTTTATCCCACGAACCATGTCATGACGACTCTATTGACTTCTGTTAATCATGTGTGTGAATATCAGCTCCCTATCACCAGAGATATCAATACTGCTGATGTGCATATCGGCTTTCTGTCATCAGTGATATCACCAGCGCCTTAAACTTTCAATGAACAAATTAAAAAGCATGACAACACATGCGTTTTAAAAAGAATATTTTTTAAACCATCGCATACCAGCCAAACTCAAATTAACACCATCTTACAAAACATGGAAGGCATGCAAGACAGGCTTAATTCAGCAACGACAAACGGAAGAAATTCTCCACAAAAAACATATGGCTTCCATGGAAACGGTTAGTGGGTGTCACCATTGCGTTGACCAGCTGACTGGGGCTGGAAAGAAGGGCGACCTACATGAAGTCACCATTGGTGATTTCTGAAGTGAAACCTGTCGCTGGCGGTGTTTGCTGGCGGCCTTGACTGAGCGGGAAGCCTTGTCAAGATTTGTGTTGGTGTAGCAGTTCTCTCGCCAGTCACTCAGACACTACTTGGAACTTTATTAATGGAATTATTACTGTGAAAGATGGAAGAAAAAAGCCGGAAATTGATCCTCTTCTCTAGAGATTCTGTTCTGGGTGTGAGTTTTTGGGTTTGAGGGATCCGTTCAGCATGGATGTCTATTATAGCCATCAAATTTATCTGTTTAAATAGCTCCTGGCACTTTACTTCATGTCGAAGTCTGGACCTTCAAGTGATATTCCTTTGTTATTTACATCTCTTTGAAGTTTGTCTCATTTGTGGAATTTTGTTTTCATCTTGGCTGTTTTGCTTCTGGTCTCTCACATAGTCTATCACATTAAAAGTCCAAAGTAACTTTTAATCAGCCCTTCAATCTATCCATCCATGCATCCATCCATCATGTGCTTCAATCCTTCAGTCTATCCATTAATCAGTCCATCCATCAACCCTTCAGTCTATCATTAATCAGTCCATCCATCAATCCTTCAGTCTATCCATTAATCAGTCCATCCATCAACCCTTCAGTCTATCATTAATCAGTCCATCCATCAACCCTTCAGTCTATCATTAATCAGTCCATCCATCAACCCTTCAGTCTATCATTAATCAGTCCATCCATCAACCCTTCAGTCTATCATTAATCAGCCCATCCATCAACTTCTTCAGTCTATCATTAATCAGCCCATCCATCAAATCCTTCAGTCTATCATTAATCAGTCCATCCATCAACCCTTCAGTCTATCATTAATCAGTCCATCCATCAACCTCTCTTCAGTCTATCCATTAATCAGTCCATCCATCAACCCTTCAGTCTATCATTAATCAGTCCATCCATCAACCCTTCAGTCTATCATTAATCAGTCCATCCATCAACCCTTCAGTCTATCATTATTAATCAGTCCATCCATCAACCCTTCAGTCTATCATTAATCAGTCCATCCATCAACCCTTCAGTCTATCATTAATCAGCCCATCCATCAATCCTTCAGTCTATCATTAATCAGCCCAACCATCAATCCTTCAGTCTATCATTAATCAGTCCATCCATCAACCCTTCCAGTCTATCATTAATCAGTCCATTCATCAATCCTTCCAGTCTATCATTAATCAGCCCATCCATCAATCAACTTTCAGTCTATCATTAATCAGTCCATCCATCAATCCTTCAGTCTATCCATTAATCAGTCCATCCATCAATCCTTCAGTCTATCCATTAATCAGTCCATCCATCAACTCCTTCAGTCTATTCATTAATCAGTCCATCCATCAACCCTTCAGTCTATCCATTAATCAGTCTATCCATTAATCAGTCCATCCATCAATCCTTCCAGTCTATCCATTAATCAGTCCATCATCAATCCTTCAGTCTATCCATTCATCAGTCCATCTATCAATCCTTCAGTCTATCCATTAATCAGTCCATCCATCAACCCTTCAGTCTATCCATTAATCAGTCCATCCATATACCCTTCCAGTCTATCCATTAATCAGTCCATCATAAATCCTTCCAATAGCCTAGTGGTTAAAGGATTTGCTCGTCACGCTTAAAGACACGGGTTCGATTCCTCACATGGGTACAATGTGTGAAGCTCATTTCTGGGTGTCCCCCATAGATATTGCTGGAATATTGTTAAAAGCGCTCTAAATTACTAAACTCACTCACTCACTCACTATGTTTCATTTATCCATCATCAGGCATCAAACTATCCATCCACTAACAAAGCATCCATCCTTCAATCCATCCATCTCTCCATCCATCAAGTCTGTCATCCCTAATTATTAACAGTGAGTGAGTGAGTGTGATTTTACACCACTGTTGGGGCAATATTCCAGCAATATCATGGAGGTCACCAGTAATGGGCTTCACACATTGTACCATGTGGGGAATCAAACCCTTGTCTTTGGCGTGACGAAATGAATCGCTTTTAACTACTAGAGGCTACCCCAATCACTCTAATAATTGATCGACAGCAATAAGAACATTAAATAAACAAGTAACATGAACAGTACAGGAATATCTAATCTGATTTGCAGTTAATGCCTACAAATACCTTCCTTTGTGAAGGTAGGATTTGGTCTGATTGAAGTGGGCAGGTCTTGGTCTGATGTCTGCAGGTTGTTTTCATAACTGACAAAAGTGATTGCCTCTTTCCCAGAACCTTGTCAACTTCTTCAGAATAAATCTGTGTACAAGCTCCAGTAACTTTCTGTGAGTCTGACCAATAACTAGGGTTGTATGTGGATCATAACTCCCCTGTGACATAGTCCGACGCGGAAATTTGGGGGCAGACTGAGGCTGAAGTCAAACTGCTTTATCCACCAGCCAGAAACCACAGTATTGTAATGCGATTGCTTAAAACTGCTACTTTTAACTCATGCAAACGGTACCAGGAGAGAAAGTCACGCTTATATAGAAGTAGCATGGCTTCAGTTACTGGAATGATCAAATGTGTGTCTGCCTAAAACTCACTTCCTGCAGTTCCTTATACAGCAGTGATTATGAAGCCACTCAATGAGTGACCTGGTGTTGATGTTTGTCATTCCCCATGGTTGTGGGTTTCACCCGAGAATGGTAGACATTGAAAAGGTGTTAAACTCACTTTCTGGAAGCCCATTTCTGGTGGCAACGCCGCGTGATATGCTGGAATATTGCTAAAAGTGGCGTGAAAAATATCACTCACTCACTCACTCACTCACTCACACCACCTCACTCACTCACCACTCACTCACTCACTCACTTCACTCACTCTCACTCACTCACTCACTCACCTCACTCACTCACTCTCACCTCACTCACTCACCACTCACTCACTCACTCACTCACTCCACCTCCACTCACTCACCACTCACCACTCACTCCGCTCCTCACTCACTCCACTCACTCACTCACTCACTCCACCTCACAGTATGCTCTCTGGTGTCCATTGGTCCACTGGTCAATGTCAGATCCTTGTACAAAAAAGCCTGTGCACCATATCCTGAGATTTATGAGGGCCTTGACTTGCTTTATCTTATTGGTAATTATCTGAGTGCTGACGATCTCATTGGTTGTGCA
>NW_025766898.1:0-10150 GCF_003918875.1 Haliotis rubra
ATACAATATAGTCGAAATACAAGCCTGTTATCGCTGATGATGGCGGAGTACAAGGCTAATGCAGGCTACTACGCAGAGAACTGGCCTGCATCCCACGTAGGTGAGCTTGAAATGAGAATTGACACAGAAATGACCATTTTTGGTTAATGCCTGCACCGGCGTGACGATGGACTCATGACACCTGCAGGGAATTTAGGCAATAATCAATGGACAATTACGACATTACGGCCTGATTTAGGGAGAGAAAAGAAACTCGCATGCCCTGCCCGTTGAGATGAACCTTGTCTCTGGCACTGATGTGGGTGTCAGTGATGTCAGGGTGCCGAGTTTCTCACTTTCCCGCCCAATTCCTGCACGGTATTATTGGCAACGCTGCCTGTTGAGTTTCTGCCGCTTTACTGTATATATGGCCCGCGGGTTCTTGGGCCCCTCCATGCTAGCCTTGGCAGCATACATGACCATATGATGGTAGCTTTTGGGCACCTCAGATGCAGGTAAAGTAGGGTCAAGATATATAGCATCAAAAAGCGGTTTAGTTAGGGAGAAGCGCAGAGGTCATTTGGAACCCAAGTGGATGACCACGATTTTGGCTGGGCCTCCTGTTCGATAAGCCTATCGATATAGGTCCCGAACTGGAGCCCATCTCATTCCCCTTTACCAGCCACTTGCCGCTGATTGGAAATTGCTGACCTGTCTCTGTATGGTGAAGCAGCCGGGCCAAGTAGCTAGACCTCGCATGAACCAGGCTGCATCTGAAACTCGTGGAGATGAAGTTGTAGTGAATTTGTGGCCAACATTTGGCCCCCTAACACATCTAAAGATCATGGAATGGATGGTATGCGGATGTATGTCCGGTAAGCAGCCGACTTCCAACGCCCCAGTTCCTGGATCTGTTGTGAACTGACGCCCTGTGTAATGCTGCTGTGGTGGCCCCTATGCGAAATGAATGTGACGTAGTACAAACTAGGGTTAATGGGCTCCGGGATTGACGCCAAAGCCTTTTTGAGCACCGCCTGGAAACTGGGGAATTTTGTTAGTGAGTAGGGGAGCTATCAAATGAGTGAAAATTACCCAATACCAGTGGGTCTGATGCCGAGGAAACGCTGCACTGCTGCAACAAGGACATAATGTTAGGGGAGTTGGGCAACGCCAGAGATAATGATGGCATGCTCCTGACCATACTGATCTGTTTTGGAGCTCCGCATATGAACCAGTATGGTTAAGAAGTCAATCGTGACAGTTATATCTAAAAGACCCGAAACCCGAAGAAAGTCAACAAATATGCGGCAGCGAACAGCGCTACCTCGTAGGACTGGCTGCAGACCAAGGGCAGCGCGCAGATGATTGTCGTTATTGGTTGTCTTGTATCCTGTCGATGAGACAATCTAGACATACGCGAAAGGGAATTTCTGAACCAGAAAGTGATGCGACTACATCGCAGATATTATGAAGTTTGTGGAGTGCTGCCAGCGTAGATATATATGACCAGGCTGTGGCAGGCGACCTGTACCTGACACCGATAAATATGCAATGAACTGCGCAGCCATTGGTCCAGCGGTATAGGCCAAAGAGTGACAGTAAAACCAAATGCGGCGCGGAACCGTTCAAACGCTGCTTTGCCCGCCTGATAAGTGCGCGCCAAGGCCGCTTGGTGCCAAAGGATGATGTAATGAGGTCTGTTAACCTCCGACATCAGATGTCCCACATGTCGTCGGGTAGGGGTTGGTAGCTCTTGTCCGCAGAGGCGCTGCAAGGGACCTTAATCGTGCCCACTGGAAATCTCCAAAGAGAATCTGCTATAACGTTAGCGTGGGTGTCAATGTATTTTGTTTTGATTGGCATGTTGTGTCTCACAACATAAAAGCACCGAAAGTATCTAAGAAGTGACATGACCCGTGGAGGCTTCGCTGTCTGACGGTTTATTATGTTGACCACCGCCTGATTATCGCAAATGAACATTATCGGGCTGTTTTGGCATAACAGAGCCCCTTCAGCCTGATGGCAAGAACAATAGGGAATAGTTCAAGCATGGTTAAATCCCTCAACCGTCCATTTTCATGCCACTGTGCAGGCCAGCGACCATTGGTCCAATGGCCCGGAAAGTGGCTGCGCCGAATCCATGGCTGCTGGCTGCATCGGTAAAAGGTTGTGCTTCCTGCGAGCGCTTTCAAATCCATTGGGGATGCAAGAATAAAGTGGGGTGCCGTTACGACTGGCAAGGGAATTGGAGCCATACTTTAAAGTCGGCACGAATACCGGTGCAATTCTGATTCTTGGGTAATGCCGCCTGGAACACCCTTTGGGCGTCAATGAGGCGCCGAAGAAATGGTTGTCCCATAGTTGAGTTTACCAACAATTCCACTGACTGTAAATTGCGCAGTGTTACTTTTGTTGCGTGCCGCCGTCAAAATGTGAGTGCGAGAGGAGCTGTTGTGTCAGTTGTTGTAGCTTGTCCTGTGGCCATGACTGGCACTTGTGCACATAGTTGCAGTTCTGCCTTCTGCAACCCTGCTTGTTGAAATCCCAACATACGGGTGCAGCAGTGTAGGCACGCTGGTTATGGTTCTGGTTATTGCTAGGGTCTGTTGGCAGATTGCAGGGGTTGACGCTGGTTGGGGAGCATTAACTCAAGCCACAGCTGGCCGTCAATGGTGCCCCAAGGCCGTGTAGGTTACGCTCCATGCGTTGTCTGAAGAACTGATGTCGTACTGTGCCCAACAATCCCCCGCTGCGTGCCGCTGCCCCCCGCACTGTCTCCATGTATGCAAGCAAATGCTGCACAGTGTTCGTATCCTGGTGCTTTTCAACATAAATACTTATAAAGGTGTTGAAAGCTGACGTCCACTGGCCTATGGTCAGAGGCCGTGAGGGTTGCTGCTTAGGCCTAAATACCACCTGTCCGGAGCTGTCCAGCTCCATAGAAAAATTAACGGCTTCCTGTGACGCGTCTTTTTGGGGTGGCAGCAATTGGCGCAGGTCTACGAATTCCCCCTTATATATTTTGTCCCGTATAGACGCTCTAACATGGGAGCCAAGGTGCTCGGTTTGCACATGGAGCTGCTGGTAGCCGGCGTTGGGGGGAAAGAAACGCTGCTGGAGCGTTTCGGGGTAGCCAGTGGGCTGGACAGTTGGCTGTAGATCTAGGTTAGGACTAAGAGAGTGAACACGAGCATGTGCGGGATATGGAGCGCGTGGGGAGGGAGGTGAAACATCAGGGAGTAACACACCCGGCTGAATAAGTTGGCAGCATTAGTAAGCGACCTACCTGTCTCTGTATCATCCCGGCTGGTCCCTGGAGCTGGCGCTGTGCTGACTGTCAGCGGCACACTGGGGGTGTTGTCACCTCGCAAATCCCGCGAAGCGCTCAAGCGAGCAGCTTTCGCTCTCCCCGACACGAGACGGTGATTCAGAGCTGATTTGCGCTTTGGAGGCATATCGAATTAGATGAGGGTCGAACTTCTGTAGAGCGGTGACAAAAACGGACTTTTTATGCCGCAGGTAGCCTGAGCATGTGAAGTGCTATTAAAAAGCGTGACGTAATGCCGGCGGATATTACGTGTCTCTAAGCTTAGCTGCACGTGAAGCTACATGAAGTTGGTGACATAAGCGGAAGTGAATCAAGCGCGGGAATAAAGATGGTGGACGAAATCAAAACAATGGAGCGAGGTGAGGTTAGAAATTGGAACGAAACGGTAACGCAGCCCATAAGACCATTTAGCTAAATATTGCTAAATGTCAAAGGCAAGACGTGTTTGAAACGCTGAGAGAGAAAATGGTATCTCTCTGGCTCAATATCGAGCTAAAATAGGTACTTTTATTCATCCAAACAAAGCAAAATGTTTGCTATGCGGAATCACACTTGATAAATGTTCGATTTCCTTTGCAATTGAGACTTTTGCTACTACTTAGCATTGCTCGTGACAAGCGGATCAGTCAAACTCTCACTTCAGACAAGGACGGTTCAGTCGGATTGGAGGTAAACGTTGATGCAATTAAACTGCTTAAAGATATCCAATCTGATTTGAAGACACTGAACAAGAGATTTGAATCCGATAGATAACAAAGTCGACAAGATGGCGTCCGATTTCAGCTCCCAGTTGAATAGCCTACGTTGCGAAAACAGTGAAGCTGAACTCAAAACTGAAGGAAATGGAAGATAAAGTTGACGATTTGGAAATGAGAAGTCGACGTGATAATCTTGTGTTCCACAGTTTACCAGGATCGGCGGGCGAGACTTGGGAGCAGTCAGAAGAAAGTGCGCGGAGTTCATGTCTGAGACTTTACACATATGGGTAACGAGGCTGAGACAGTGTTGATTGCGAGAGCGCACCGAATCAACCCCAGAAACTCACGATCGCCTGTAATAGCGAAGTTCTTGAAAAACTAGTGAAAGATCAACAGTGTTCAAAAAAGCTAGAGGAAATTCTGGGAAGAGATGGTAATCAGCAGAGTGACCGAGGATTTCACGCAGCGGGTACGCGAGGACAGACGATCACTCTCGCCTTGGTTTTGTCAAGGCCCGGGACGACAACAAGCGTGAAGATGAGGCAGAATAAGCTGATTATTGATGGATCAACCTACATGTACGATCGTGAGAAGGGCGACATTGTGTGTGTATCAGGACGGCGATCAGACCCTCCCCGATCGACGCGTGGATCTTCAACTCCATACAGAGATGTAGTGACAATAAACGCACGTGGTGCTTTGTTTACATCCGAACGCGGAAGTAGTGTTGATGAAAGGGAGGTCACCCAAGTGCAAGCTAGGAAATGGCCGAAGCCCGAACGTCGTCTCCAGTGACAACAATGTAAACATCCTGAGCTGGAACATTGAAGGTTTGAGAAAACATGACAATCCTGTTTCTATACTCAAGAAGTATTGTGCTAGCTACGACATTATTGGTTTTGTGAGAGTTTTGTGCGCAGTGAGAGTGAATTCTCTGATTTTCTTCCGGGCTACGGAGTGTTTAACCCCCTGGATGCCACAGGGACATATATGTCCTTCCCTTCAACCCCTCAATTTCAAGTCCAATAAAAATAAAAATATCCACGCACACAAATACACTTCACAGTTTCGAATTCTTCGGGGAAATTTCCTGTTTCTTGATACCATCCACTATTATTTTAGACAAAGTTCAAGTGCTGAAAATGACCTTTCAAAATAGGCTTCATCGAAAATGTCGCCATTTTGACACAGTACGAAATCGCGATTCACAGCGTTATTTGCTGTATGTTTTGAAATGTGAAAACCGGATAATTACTGGGAGTATTGAATTTCAAAAATAACATATTCATGATCACTCATATCAGTTTTACATGAAATCGCTAAGTAAAATTCTGAAACGTTGCCGATGAATCTAGAATCGGTTGGGATGTTTTCAAAATGCACTTACACGAACGCCGTAGAGCGCTTTCCGCCATATTGGATAGTGTTTACAAAATCACGTTTCGCGAAGGCCGGTATTGAGACGCCTATTACATCACGTATATTTCATATTCAGCTTCGAAAATGCATCAATAAACTCCCCATACATTTTAGACTCAAACTGCAAAGTGGTCTTTGTCACCAATGCCAACTGTCTAGATAAAATGAGACGAAACATATTTGGTGTGAAAACGAACGCTGTGCTCGAAAAGACTGCGCTGGTTCGAAATGTAAACAAAGACAAAACCTATTTTACACTGTGTAGCATTTTCTGAAATTTTCCAACATTCATCCGTCTATTCATTGCTTGCAATGGCTCAATACCTTTGGAATATGCATGGAAAGAGTATCGTAAGCAAGAAATAGGAAATTATAAATAGATACAATGCAATGATTTGATAATTCATAAGAAATTGTCAAAGTTTCCGTGCAGCGTGACGCCATGACTGACGGAAAACCACCCAAAACGACAACGGTAATTATCTGATTTCTGTCTTTTTCTCTTACTTTTAGTGAAAACGATAAAAACATATAACAATACACAGATAGTCAGAATCATTCTGATTACTTACATCTCATATTTATGGACAAACGATCCCTGAATCAATGGAAGGGTCCTCGCAAAATCCTGTGTACCCTTGTCAGCAAAGCCGCCATTTTGTAAGAAATCGGTCAGCGGTAGTGATGTCATACGTCAACATTGTTTTGTACATATTAGGCAATTTCTTTGAGGTGAAGGTCGGTTGAACAAGAGTAAACACAATCGCCCAATCCTTCCGATTACACTGTCAGTATTATGGTGTATATTTTGCGTATAGTTCAGATACTTTTTCATGAAACTGACTTCAGTATCCACATTTAGCCTTGTTCAATATCATATCATACGTGCGTATAGGGTTTACGGTGTTTTATTCTTTGAAAGTTTTTGATTGTTTGAATCATATTTACATAGGAAATTGACATATTTAGTGCAATACACCATATTCTAAACCTTTACACAAGTGTTAGAAGATCAAACGTAGCCATAACTGCAATTGCGTTAGTTCCGATGATGTACAATATTCAATGCATTTGGACTAATATTGCAGTTTCACATGAACAGGTTAATGAACGGTGATTTAATTCAACCTTATAAGTAAAACTGATAATATTAATGAAAATGATTTATATATGGTATGAAATGTATATGCACACATATTTAAAGGAATTGTCTTGTTTTTTTGCACATTTGTGTCGGTTTATAAAGAAAACAATGATGTAAATTGATTGGCCAGGTGCGCGTTTGTCGGAAACGTTTTATGATTCACTATCATTGTTTTCGATAATATAATCAATTCATATTCGATTTAAAAATATTGTGATGACAGGATATCAAACTCTAACTATATTTATACGAAAATTGTTTAAAAATATATAAACCATGTCATGTCTTAATTTGGACAAATCTTACATCCATATTCTAATATATAGTACGTACTAGTTCCATATATAAAAAGCTATCTTTTTGCATCTTCCATTGCATACTTATGAAGAGAAATAGCTACATAATCATAAACAAAGAAAATTCTTATCCTAAACAAAATAGTCGGGTGTTGTGAAATGTTATTTTTCATTTACGTTAAATTGATGCCAAACAGGTGCGCGTGTTTCTCACAAAAAGATACACAGTCAAACTGTCTAATTGTTGATATATTCAGGACACTATTTAAATGGAAAAATCAGTCATTTTATGTTTTGTCTAAAGAGTCTTAAATTCTGACATAGAAGCCGAGACCTTTCACACAATTAAAGGAAATTAGGTGAGATATGTACTAAACAGCATACCAGTGTCGTCTTTTTCCGACGTCGCAAAATGCATAAAACAAGCAATGACGTCAACTAAAATGGTGTATTATTTTCAGCAATTTCATTACATTTGAAGATATGGCTAGTACTCTGGTAATAACGATGCAAAATTAGTCAAAATACATCTACACAAACAGGACAATATGGGAATCTAAGAACTAACTTATATATCGGATAGGGCCATCCAAATCGCTATTACGTGCTTTCACATGTAATACGTTGTCATTTTCTTGTAAATTGTGAAACTACCAAACTGCATCCGCTCACATTGGGGAACTTTGAATTGGGATAGTTTGGTTCACCATGAAATAAAATAACGAAAATATAGCGTCCGTATCCACAACAAATTCTCTCCAAGTGATCTGAGTTACATGGACCTAGTGTTACGCATAACGGAGTTATGCCCCCTTATCATTATATGTGTATGACCTCTCTGTCGTCGTTTGACGTCATAGAAGAAAATCCATTTTTGACATTTATTGCGAGTCATTTTTAATGTTGAGCGTATAACGTTATGCACAAGCACATAAACCCAATTCATATACACTTATGTCGTTCAGATATCAAGCTGTATTTTCTTCGCTAACACTTTCCGTAAAGATGCCACATTAAAAAATTCGTAGCACAGTGCATTTATCGGTGCGCGATAAAAACGCATAAAAAAATTGGACAACATTTAGCAGTGTCTATTTCTCAAACCGCCGAGGTAGTTGCACTTATATTTATACCAACGGATAGGAAATTTAATATTCTACATTTCTGTGTAATTTTATAGCCGTACGTAGATCCAGGACCACGCGAGGCGCAATTCTCGCACAACGATCACTTTTCAAACCGTATGAAAATGTGCGCCTGAAAAGAAACTCGGCAGCCAGGGGTTAATAGTGTAAGACAGAAAGTAAAACGTCTCGGTCGGTACAGCGGAGGCGTGACTGTGTTTGTCAAGAACATATTCATTGATAATAGGCTCGTTAGCCGTGTGTATGAACATTTCCAGGACTGTGTAGCTCTCATCTTGCATACATCTCGCTTCAAGTTGGGCCATGATATAATTCTCATGTTTCCATACGTTTCACCTGAGAACTCTCCAATATATGATAATGTTGACTGTGATGGTATTTCTCAACTGGAAGATTACTTCCATAGAGTGAGATCAGATTATCCAACTGACCATATATTTCTAGGGGGTGATCTTAATGCAAGAATGAAGGACTTCCTTGATTATATACCAGATGATACTATTGAATATGTTTATGATACGGATGGTTATCCAGGTGATATGTTTGAAACCCCAAGGAACTCTAAAGATGAACAGTATAATAATTATGGTATGAAACTTGCAGAACTATGTCGTACATTTGGGATACACACTCTGAACGGTCGACTGTATGAAGATCTGTCTGGAGAGTTTACATGTGTCACCCACAATGGGGCCAGTGTTGTTGATTACATGATGGCATCCTCATCACTGTTTCCTCATATCAATAACTTTGGCATAGGTACTCATGACTTATCTTGCCATTTCCCATTATATTGCTCTATTGCCATTGCTGCTGACACTGACAGCAAGGCTAATGACACTGTGTCTGATGAAGTAAATGAAACATGGATCAAATATGTATGGTCTAAGGACACAGAAAATAAGTTTATCACACACTTTGAGCATGCATTTGCAGACTCTCTTGGTGATTTGTTATACCTATTGAATACATGTGTTGACGACTCTATATCTATGTTTGTAAAGCTACTCCATCATGCTGCTGCCCACACTAAAAGTGTGTACCCTCCTGTGTGTAGTAAAGCTGATAGGGACAGGGAGCAGCCTCCATGGTGGGATCAAGAATTAGAGGAGTTAAAACATGATAAGTACAAGGCTCTTAGAGCTCATAGAGATTTTAATCAAAGTCTGGATATTTTCAGGCATTTTAGAAATTGTTTTAAACATGTTTTCAGAGTGAAGAAGGAAGCCTATTTCTGTAAACAAAAGGACAAATTGGTAGCTGCTAGCAAGGATTCTAAGTCATTTTGGAGGATTTTGAAAAAAGTGTAATTCTTCCAGTGGTATTTCTCAGTCTATAACTAATCAGCAGTGGGTCAGTCACTTTATGTCTTTACTTGGTGCAGATCAAGATGGGTCTTATCTTTTAGATGAGGATAGTGATGTTCATTTGTCAACTCAGAGATCAGAAGGGCTTGATGATCCTTTTACCCAACAGGAAGTTTCACGTCAGATAGTTAATTCTGCTAATAATAAATCTCAGGGCCAGATGGTGTTGCTGCTGAATTCTTAAAGGCTTCTAGTCATCTCATTGTACCATATCTTACTCAGCTTTTTAATCATATTCTTGATAGTGGTAGAATTCCCATCGTGTTGGGGTAAAAGCATTCTTTGTCCTGTTCATAAGTCTGGTTGTAGAGATGATACTACTAATTACAGAGGAATTTCTCTCATAGATTCCACTTGTAAAGTGTTTATGTCAATTCTTAATCGCCGCCTCCAGCGATGGTGTGAAGTTCATGATATTATCAGTGAATCACAGGCCGGTTTCAGGGCTGATTATTCAACAATTGACCAAATATTTTCATTGCAGTCGTTAATTCAAAATATATTAGCAAAAGGGGTAGATTTTATTGTCTCTTTGTAGATTTTGCCAAGGCTTTTGATACTCTAAGGCATGATGTTCTTCTAAAGTCACTTTATGAAGCTGGTATACGAGGTAAATTTCTTATGCTGTTAGCTTCTATGTATAGTTCTTTATCAGCTTCAGTCAGGACATCTAAGGTATATCAAATAGTTTTATTGTAACATCGGTACTCGCCAAGGCTGTGTTTTGAGCCCTCAGATTTTTATTATCTTCATAAATAAGCTATGCAGTCTTAT
>NW_025766899.1:0-9920 GCF_003918875.1 Haliotis rubra
CCATCTTGTACTTCCTCTCCCAAGAAAGATAGCAGTGGGTTTCCAACTCTAAAGCTAACCTTTTTCATGTCAATTTCATGGGGACAGGATGGTTTAAAATGTCCATGATCTGATCGTGAATCGCCCAAAAGGTGTGTCATGAAATGTTCTGCAGTCTGTTCCCCACTATAGGTTCTCAGTGGAAAAGAATAGAGATCTGGTTCCCTACACTATTTGATAACTGTACCCACAGGGAATGTGTGTTTTGGATATGTTCATTTTGACCTGCTGTCTCATCATGTTCTAGAGGAGCCAAAACACACTCGAAATCTGCATAGATCACAAAAGGTACTTTATTCATTTTACTGTACTGTCCCAAGCCAAATGTTCGAAACGCTTTGTTTGGTTCAGGCATTTTAATTCGTTGCTTCTGGTGATGATAGTAGAAGGAACATGTTTTACCAAAGCATGTTCAGAAGCAAGTATGTCCATAAACATTTTCACAAATGAATTTACTGTTAGTGTCTACAGCTTTCCTGATCAAAACCCTGTCAAACTAGTGATCAGAACATAATGAGACAGTGGTGGTTCATCGTCCTCCTCTCTACTTCTTGAGTTAACAGAAGTAGATCGATGTGACGATCTTTGGGTACTTCCAGAAGTTATTGGACTGACTCAGTAAAGGAAAGACAATGGGTTGTTTCTCATCTTCATTCAAACCATAGACGTTAATACTTATGTTGTTTGTTTTTCAAATTTTGAAATGTGATTGAGTCTCATGGGAAATGAACAGCCTGTTAGGTTTAACTGCTCTACTTTATCTGAGTAGTGAGTCACTTGTTCCCTGATGAGATTAGATTCAACGGAAACAGATGAGCCAAAACTGCGCAATACACAAAACACATGTCATCATCCACGTTCTTGATGTTTAACAAGCAACGCTTTTGCTCTAATGATGGGGGAGGGGAGGTATGAACTTCCACCAAAAAGGTTGAAATTTCACCACAGATAATTTAACACTCATCACGGTCTCAAAATTTAAGTTTGAACTATCGCCTCATAATTGTCCATCAGTTTCATTAATGTATGTATGGCTTCAGTGTACAATGCATTCAAGTCATCCGCTTGTGTCACTGGAGACATTTTGGTTCTAAAGTAAGGCTCTGAATAAGTAATTTGACCATCCATTTCGTTGGTTTTGCTAAATCTAAATTGAGTACAAAGTCCCCATTTGATGGACTGTTTCACTTCAATTTCAGACTTTAGATGTTGAATAATTTCAGGCTGCATTTTCAATAGAGAAAGTAATAGAAGGGATCGTTCCCTTCTTGACCCTGAGGAATGAAATTAAATTCCCTAACATTTCCCATTCAGTGCTTCCCTAGAGCATGACTGCTTTGATTATTTGCATTGGGTTTCTACGTTTAGCTGAGGGATCCTCCACCACTTTGCTGGTGATTTGGATATGATTGCCTTGTGTGATTGATGAGAGCTTTTAGTGTGTGGAACCTTTCTGAACATGTATTACAAGTAAAGGCTCTTTGTAGGAAGATGCATATGGGTGTGTTGTGCTGGTGAGTTAGGTGTGTGTCTCAGCAAATTATCTCCTACGTGGAAAAGATGATTCACAGATGTGACAGGCATGATTTTCTACAAAAAGGTCCACAGTTTCTCTGATGCCTCACAAGCAAATTTTTGTAACTATATTCCTTTGACAAAACTCACACATTTGTAGACAGATTTTGTAAATGGGGTAGACATTTTTTATATTTTTTTTTTTTTTAAAACAATAGTTCAGCAAACACTGCTCATTGGATGAACGATTATGCCTCTCTGAGAAAATATGTTGAAACAATAAATATAATTTTTTCTATCTTTTCAGAGCTGTGATGTGATGTGATGTGATGATTTAACAGAATTTGAAAAATGACCTTCTTAATTACAAATAAACACTAATTATAATCACTTCGATATTAAATGTTGTATTTTTTTTGGTATTGATCATTCTGTTGAAAAGACTGACATCATACGCCGATAGTGATGCATATCGTCCACTGAACGATCACAGGACAGTACCACTGAGACATCATACGCCGATAGTGATGCATATCGTGCACTGAACGATCACAGGACAGTACTACTGAGACATCATACGCCGATAGTGATGCATATCGTCCACTGAACGATCACAGGACAGTACTACTGAGACATCATACGCCGATAGTGATGCATATCGTCCACTGAACGATCACAGGACAGTACTACTGAGACATCATACGCCGATAGTGATGCATATCGTCCACTGAACGATCACAGGACAGTACTACTGAGACATCATACGCCGATAGTGATGCATATCGTGCACTGAACGATCACAGGACAGTACTACTGAGACATCATACGCCGATAGTGATGCATATCGTGCACTGAACGATCACAGGACAGTACTACTGAGACATCATACGCCGATAGTGATGCATATCGTCCACTGAACGATCACAGGACAGTACTACTGAGACATCATACGCCGATAGTGATGCATATCGTCCACTGAACGATCACAGGACAGTACTACTGAGACATCATACGCCGATAGTGATGCATATCGTCCACTGAACGATCACAGGACAGTACTACTGAGACATCATACGCCGATAGTGATGCATATCGTCCACTGAACGATCACAGGACAGTACTACTGAGACATCATACGCCGATAGTGATGCATATCGTCCACTGAACGATCACAGGACAGTACTACTGAGACATCATACGCCGATAGTGATGCATATCGTCCACTGAACGATCACAGGACAGTACTACTGAGACAACATACGCCGATAGTGATGCATATCGTCCACTGAACGATCACAGGACAGTACTACTGAGACATCATACGCCGATAGTGATGCATATCGTCCACTGAACGATCACAGGACAGTACTACTGAGACATCATACGCCGATAGTGATGCATATCGTCCACTGAACGATCACAGGACAGTACTACTGAGACAACATACGCCGATAGTGATGCATATCGTCCACTGAACGATCACAGGACAGTACTACTGAGACATCATACGCCGATAGTGATGCATATCGTCCACTGAACGATCACAGGACAGTACTACTGAGACAACATACGCCGATAGTGATGCATATCGTCCACTGAACGATCACAGGACAGTACTACTGAGACATCATACGCCGATAGTGATGCATATCGTCCACTGAACGATCACAGGACAGTACTACTGAGACATCATACGCCGATAGTGATGCATATCGTCCACTGAACGATCACAGGACAGTACTACTGAGACAACATACGCCGATAGTGATGCATATCGTCCACTGAACGATCACAGGACAGTACTACTGAGACATCATACGCCGATAGTGATGCATATCGTCCACTGAACGATCACAGGACAGTACTACTGAGACATCATACGCCGATAGTGATGCATATCGTCCACTGAACGATCACAGGACAGTACTACTGAGACAACATACGCCGATAGTGATGCATATCGTCCACTGAACGATCACAGGACAGTACTACTGAGACATCATACGCCGATAGTGATGCATATCGTCCACTGAACGATCACAGGACAGTACTACTGAGACAACATACGCCGATAGTGATGCATATCGTCCACTGAACGATCACAGGACAGTACTACTGAGACATCATACGCCGATAGTGATGCATATCGTGCACTGAACGATCACAGGACAGTACTACTGAGACATCATACGCCGATAGTGATGCATATCGTCCACTGAACGATCACAGGACAGTACCACTGAGACATCATACGCCGATAGTGATGCATATCGTCCACTGAACGATCACAGGACAGTACTACTGAGACATCATACGCCGATAGTGATGCATATCGTCCACTGAACGATCACAGGACAGTACTACTGAGACATCATACGCCGATAGTGATGCATATCGTCCACTGAACGATCACAGGACAGTACTACTGAGACATCATACGCCGATAGTGATGCATATCGTCCACTGAACGATCACAGGACAGTACTACTGAGACATCATACGCCGATAGTGATGCATATCGTCCACTGAACGATCACTGAGACACAGTACTACTGAGACATCATACGCCGATAGTGATGCATATCGTCCACTGAACGATCACAGGACAGTACTACTGAGACATCATACGCCGATAGTGATGCATATCGTCCACTGAACGATCACAGGACAGTACTACTGAGACATCATACGCCGATAGTGATGCATATCGTCCACTGAACGATCACAGGACAGTACTACTGAGACATCATACGCCGATAGTGATGCATATCGTCCACTGAACGATCACAGGACAGTACTACTGAGACAACATACGCCGATAGTGATGCATATCGTCCACTGAACGATCACAGGACAGTACTACTGAGACATCATACGCCGATAGTGATGCATATCGTCCACTGAACGATCACAGGACAGTACTACTGAGACATCATACGCCGATAGTGATGCATATCGTCCACTGAACGATCACAGGACAGTACTACTGAGACATCATACGCCGATAGTGATGCATATCGTCCACTGAACGATCACAGGACAGTACTACTGAGACATCATACGCCGATAGTGATGCATATCGTGCACTGAACGATCACAGGACAGTACTACTGAGACATCATACGCCGATAGTGATGCATATCGTCCACTGAACGATCACAGGACAGTACTACTGAGACATCATACGCCGATAGTGATGCATATCGTCCACTGAACGATCACAGGACAGTACTACTGAGACATCATACGCCGATAGTGATGCATATCGTCCACTGAACGATCACAGGACAGTACTACTGAGACAACATACGCCGATAGTGATGCATATCGTCCACTGAACGATCACAGGACAGTACTACTGAGACATCATACGCCGATAGTGATGCATATCGTCCACTGAACGATCACAGGACAGTACTACTGAGACATCATACGCCGATAGTGATGCATATCGTCCACTGAACGATCACAGGACAGTACTACTGAGACATCATACGCCGATAGTGATGCATATCGTCCACTGAACGATCACAGGACAGTACCACTGAGACATCATACGCCGATAGTGATGCATATCGTCCACTGAACGATCACAGGACAGTACTACTGAGACATCATACGCCGATAGTGATGCATATCGTCCACTGAACGATCACAGGACAGTACTACTGAGACATCATACGCCGATAGTGATGCATATCGTCCACTGAACGATCACAGGACAGTACTACTGAGACATCATACGCCGATAGTGATGCATATCGTCCACTGAACGATCACAGGACAGTACCACTGAGACATCATACGCCGATAGTGATGCATATCGTCCACTGAACGATCACAGGACAGTACTACTGAGACATCATACGCCGATAGTGATGCATATCGTCCACTGAACGATCACAGGACAGTACTACTGAGACATCATACGCCGATAGTGATGCATATCGTCCACTGAACGATCACAGGACAGTACTACTGAGACATCATACGCCGATAGTGATGCATATCGTCCACTGAACGATCACAGGACAGTACTACTGAGACATCATACGCCGATAGTGATGCATATCGTCCACTGAACGATCACAGGACAGTACTACTGAGACATCATACGCCGATAGTGATGCATATCGTCCACTGAACGATCACAGGACAGTACTACTGAGACATCATACGCCGATAGTGATGCATATCGTCCACTGAACGATCACAGGACAGTACCACTGAGACATCATACGCCGATAGTGATGCATATCGTCCACTGAACGATCACAGGACAGTACCACTGAGACATCATACGCCGATAGTGATGCATATCGTCCACTGAACGATCACAGGACAGTACTACTGAGACATCATACGCCGATAGTGATGCATATCGTCCACTGAACGATCACAGGACAGTACTACTGAGACAACATACGCCGATAGTGATGCATATCGTCCACTGAACGATCACAGGACAGTACTACTGAGACATCATACGCCGATAGTGATGCATATCGTCCACTGAACGATCACAGGACAGTACTACTGAGACATCATACGCCGATAGTGATGCATATCGTCCACTGAACGATCACAGGACAGTACTACTGAGACATCATACGCCGATAGTGATGCATATCGTCCACTGAACGATCACAGGACAGTACTACTGAGACATCATACGCCGATAGTGATGCATATCGTCCACTGAACGATCACAGGACAGTACTACTGAGACATCATACGCCGATAGTGATGCATATCGTCCACTGAACGATCACAGGACAGTACTACTGAGACATCATACGCCGATAGTGATGCATATCGTCCACTGAACGATCACAGGACAGTACCACTGAGACATCATACGCCGATAGTGATGCATATCGTCCACTGAACGATCACAGGACAGTACCACTGAGACATCATACGCCGATAGTGATGCATATCGTCCACTGAACGATCACAGGACAGTACTACTGAGACATCATACGCCGATAGTGATGCATATCGTCCACTGAACGATCACAGGACAGTACTACTGAGACATCATACGCCGATAGTGATGCATATCGTCCACTGAACGATCACAGGACAGTACCACTGAGACATCATACGCCGATAGTGATGCATATCGTCCACTGAACGATCACAGGACAGTACCACTGAGACATCATACGCCGATAGTGATGCATATCGTCCACTGAACGATCACAGGACAGTACTACTGAGACATCATACGCCGATAGTGATGCATATCGTCCACTGAACGATCACAGGACAGTACTACTGAGACACATCATACGCCGATAGTGATGCATATCGTCCACTGAACGATCACAGGACAGTACTGAGACATCATTACTGGACAGTACAGTATACTGAGACATCATACGCCGATAGTGATGCATATCGTCCACTGAACGATCACAGGACAGTACTACTGAGACATCATACGCCGATAGTGATGCATATCGTCCACTGAACGATCACAGGACAGTACTACTGAGACATCATACGCCGATAGTGATGCATATCGTCCACTGAACGATCACAGGACAGTACTACTGAGATATCATACGCCGATAGTGATGCATATCGTCCACTGAACGATCACAGGACAGTACTCACTGAGACATCATACGCCGATAGTGATGCATATCGTCCACTGAACGATCACAGGACAGTACTACTGAGACATCATACGCCGATAGTGATGCATATCGTCCACTGAACGATCACAGGACAGTACTACTGAGACATCATACGCCGATAGTGATGCATATCGTCCACTGAACGATCACAGGACAGTACTACTGAGACATCATACGCCGATAGTGATGCATATCGTCCACTGAACGATCACAGGACAGTACTACTGAGACATCATACGCCGATAGTGATGCATATCGTCCACTGAACGATCACAGGACAGTACTACTGAGACATCATACGCCGATAGTGATGCATATCGTCCACTGAACGATCACAGGACAGTACTACTGAGACATCATACGCCGATAGTGATGCATATCGTCCACTGAACGATCACAGGACAGTACTACTGAGACATCATACGCCGATAGTGATGCATATCGTCCACTGAACGATCACAGGACAGTACTACTGAGACATCATACGCCGATAGTGATGCATATCGTCCACTGAACGATCACAGGACAGTACTACTGAGACATCATACGCCGATAGTGATGCATATCGTCCACTGAACGATCACAGGACAGTACTACTGAGACATCATACGCCGATAGTGATGCATATCGTCCACTGAACGATCACAGGACAGTACTACTGAGACATCATACGCCGATAGTGATGCATATCGTCCACTGAACGATCACAGGACAGTACTACTGAGACATCATACGCCGATAGTGATGCATATCGTGCACTGAACGATCACAGGACAGTACTACTGAGACATCATACGCCGATAGTGATGCATATCGTCCACTGAACGATCACAGGACAGTACTACTGAGACATCATACGCCGATAGTGATGCATATCGTCCACTGAACGATCACAGGACAGTACTACTGAGACAACATACGCCGATAGTGATGCATATCGTCCACTGAACGATCACAGGACAGTACTACTGAGACATCATACGCCGATAGTGATGCATATCGTCCACTGAACGATCACAGGACAGTACTACTGAGACATCATACGCCGATAGTGATGCATATCGTCCACTGAACGATCACAGGACAGTACTACTGAGACATCATACGCCGATAGTGATGCATATCGTCCACTGAACGATCACAGGACAGTACTACTGAGACATCATACGCCGATAGTGATGCATATCGTCCACTGAACGATCACAGGACAGTACCTACTGAGACATCATACGCCGATAGTGATGCATATCGTCCACTGAACGATCACAGGACAGTACTACTGAGACATCATACGCCGATAGTGATGCATATCGTCCACTGAACGATCACAGGACAGTACTACTGAGACATCATACGCCGATAGTGATGCATATCGTCCACTGAACGATCACAGGACAGTACTACTGAGACATCATACGCCGATAGTGATGCATATCGTGCACTGAACGATCACAGGACAGTACTACTGAGACATCATACGCCGATAGTGATGCATATCGTCCACTGAACGATCACAGGACAGTACTACTGAGACATCATACGCCGATAGTGATGCATATCGTCCACCGAACGATCACAGGACAGTACTACTGAGACATCATACGCCGATAGTGATGATATCGTCCACTGAACGATCACTGAGTACCACGATCATACGCCGATAGTGATGCATAGTCCACCGAACCACTGAGACATCATACGCCGATAGTGATGCATATCGTCCACTGAACGATCACAGGACAGCACCACTGAGACATCATACGCCGATAGTGATGCATATCGTCCACTGAACGATCACAGGACAGTACCACTGAGACATCATACGCCGATAGTGATGCATATCGTCCACTGAACGATCACAGGACAGTACTACTGAGACATCATACGCCGATAGTGATGCATATCGTCCACTGAACGATCACAGGACAGTACTACTGAGACATCATACGCCGATAGTGATGCATATCGTCCACTGAACGATCACAGGACAGTACTACTGAGACATCATACGCCGATAGTGATGCATATCGTCCACTGAACGATCACAGGACAGCACCACTGAGACATCATACGCCGATAGTGATGCATATCGTCCACTGAACGATCACAGGACAGTACTACACTCACTGAGACATCATACGCCGATAGTGATGCATATCGTGCACTGAACGATCACACAGACAGTACTACTGAGACATCATACGCCGATAGTGATGCATATCGTCCACTGAACGATCACAGGACAGTACTACTGAGACAACATACGCCGATAGTGATGCATATCGTCCACCTGAACGATCACAGGACAGTACACCACTGAGACATCATACGCCGATAGTGATGCATATCGTCCACTGAACGATCACAGGACAGTACTACTGAGACATCATACGCCGATAGTGATGCATATCGTCCACTGAACGATCACAGGACAGTACTACTGAGACATCATACGCCGATAGTGATGCATATCGTCCACTGAACGATCACAGGACAGTACTACTGAGACATCATACGCCGATAGTGATGCATATCGTCCACTGAACGATCACAGGACAGTACTACTGAGACATCATACGCCAATAGTGATGCATATCGTCCACTGAACGATCACAGGACAGTACTACTGAGACATCATACGCCGATAGTGATGCATATCGTCCACTGAACGATCACAGGACAGTACCACTGAGACATCATACGCCGATAGTGATGCATATC
>NW_025766900.1:0-9710 GCF_003918875.1 Haliotis rubra
ACATCCTACATTTCGGAGAGCAGTTTGGTTCCTACAAATTCTACCCGAAATGGTCATAAATTGATATTTCGATGAGAAAACATTGCAGCCTATAGATACCGAGACAATTTTAACAACAATTCATGTATTCAAGCTGGTTTTTGCCCCAACGTAACCCGGGCCAAATCGAAACCGAACGCTGGTCATGTAGAAAGTATGTTCAAATTATTGGCGACACCCCTACATTCCGATCAGTCTCATTTCTACAAACTACTTCCTGAAATGGTCATAAATTGATATTTTGATAGAAAACATTGCAGTCTATAGATACAGACACGATTTTAACCCAAAAAATGTATTCAAGCTGGTTTTTTGCCCAAACTGACCCGGGCCAAATCGTACCGAACGCTGGTCATGTAGAAAGTATGTTCAAATTCTTGCCGACATCCCTTACATTCCGAGCAGTTTGGTTCCTACAAATTCTACCCGGAAATGGTCATAAATTGATATTTTGATAGAAAACATTGCAGCCTATAGATACCGAGACGATTTTAACAACAATTCATGTATTCAAGCTGGTTTTTGCCCCAACGTGAACCCGGTCCAAATCGTACCGAACGCTGGTCATGTAGAAAGTATGTTCAAATTCTTCCCGACATCCCTTACATTCCGAGCAGTTTGGTTCCTACAAATTCTACCCGAAATGGTCATAAATTGATATTTTGATAGAAAACATTGCAGTCTATAGATACCGAGACTATTTTAACAACAATTCATGTATTCAAGCTGGTTTTGCCCTAACGTGAACCCGGGCCAAATCGTACCGAACGCTGGTCATGTAGAAAGTATGTTCAAATTATTGGCGACACCCTTACATTCCGAGCAGTCTGGGTTCCTACAAATTCTACCCGAAATGGTCATAAATTGATATTTTGATAGAAAACATTGTAGTCTATAGATACAGACACGATTTTAACAAAAATTGATGTATTCAAGCTGGTTTTTGCCCCAACGTAACCCGGGCCAAATCGTACCGAACGCTGGTCATGTAGAAAGTATGTTCAAATTATTGGCGACAACACCCCTACATTCCGAGCAGTCTGGTTCCTAGAAATTCTACCCGAAATGGCCATCAATTGATATTTTGGTAGAAAACATTGCAGTCTATAGATACAGACACGATTTTTACAAATATTGATGTATTCAAGCTGGTTTTTGCCCCAACGTGAACCCGGGCCAAATCGTACCGAACGCTGGTCATGTAGAAAGTATGTTCAAATTATTGGCGACACCTACTTCATTCGAGCAGTCTGGTTCCTAGAAATTCTACCCGAAATGGCCATCAATTGATATTTTGGTAGAAAACATTGCAGTCTATAGATACAGACACGATTTTTACAAATATTGATGTATTCAAGCTGGTTTTGCCCCAACTTAACCAGGGCCACACCGTGCCGAACGCTGGTCATGTAGAAAGTATGTTCAAATTATTGGCGACACCCCTACATTCCGAGAAGTCTGGTTCCTAGAAATTCTACCCGAAATGGTCATAAGTTGATATTTTGGTAGAAAACATTGCAGTCTATAGATACAGACACGATTTTAACAAATAAAAATGTATTCAAGCTGGTTTTGCCCAAACGAAACCCGGGCCAAATCTTACCGAACGCTGGTCATGTAGAAAGTATGTTCAAATTCTTGACGACATCCCTACATTCCGAGCAGGTTGGTTCCTACAAATTCTACCCGAAATGGTCATAAATTGATATTTCGATAGAAAACATTGCAGCCTATAGATACAGACACGATTTTTACAAATATTGATGTATTCAAGCTGGTTTTGCCCCAACGTGAACCCGGGCCAAATCGTACCGAACGCTGGTCATGTAGAAAGTATGTTCAAATTCTTGCCGACACCCTACATTCCGAGCAGTCTGGTTCCTAGAAATTCTACCCGAAATGGTCATCAATTGATATTTTGGTAGAAAACATTGCAGTCTATAGATACAGACACGATTTTTACAAATATTGATGTATTCAAGCTGTTTTTTGCCCCAACTTAACCCGGGCCACACCGTGCCGAACGCTGGTCATGTAGAAAGTATGTTCAAATTATTGGCGACACCCCTACATTCCGAGCAGTCTGGTTCCTAGAAATTCTACCCGAAATGGTCATAAGTTGATATTTTGGTAGAAAACATTGCAGTCTATAGATACAGACACGATTTTAACCCCCAAAAATGTATTCAAGCTGGTTTTTGCCCAAACGAAACCCGGGCCAAATCGTACCGAACGCTGGTCATGTAGAAAGTATGTTCAAATTCTTGCCGACATCCCTTACATTCCGAGCAGTTTGGTTCCTACAAATTCTACCCGAAATGGTCATAAATTGATATTTTGATAGAAAACATTGCAGCCTATAGATACCGAGACGATTTTAACAACAATTCATGTATTCAAGCTGGTTTTTGCCCCAACGTGAACCCGGGCCAAATCGAAACCGAACGCTGGTCATGTAGAAAGTATGTTCAAATTATTGGCGACACCCCTACATTCCGATCAGTCTCATTTCTACAAATACTACCTGAAATGGTCATAAATTGATATTTTGGTAGAAAACATTGCAGTCTATAGATACAGACACGATTTTTACAAATATTGATGTATTCAAGCTGTTTTTGCCCCAACTTAACCCGGGCCACACCGTGCCGAACGCTGGTCATGTAGAAAGTATGTTCAAATTATTGGCGACACCTACATTCCGAGCAGTCTGGTTCCTACAAATTCTACCCGAAATGGTCATAAGTTGATATTTTGGTAGAAAACATTGCAGTCTATAGATACAGACACGATTTTAACCCCAAAAATGTATTCAAGCTGGTTTTGCCCAAACGAAACCCGGGCCAAATCGTACCGAACGCTGGTCATGTAGAAAGTATGTTCAAATTCTTGCCGATATCCCTACATTCCGAGCAGTTTGGTTCCTACAAATTCTACCCGAAATGGTCATAAATTGATATTTTGATAGAAAACATTGCAGCCTACAGATACCGAGACGATTTTAACAACAATTCATGTATTCAAGCTGGTTTTTGCCCCAACGTGAACCCGGGCCAAATCGTACCGAACGCTGGTCATGTAGAAAGTATGTTCAAATTCTTGCCGATATCCCTACATTCCGAGCAGTTTGGTTCCTACAAATTCTACCCGAAATGGTCATAAATTGATATTTTGATAGAAAACATTGCAGCCTATAGATACCGAGACGATTTTAACAACAATTCATGTATTCAAGCTGGTTTTTGCCCCAACGTGAACCCGGGCCAAATCGTACCGAACGCTGGTCATGTAGAAAGTATGTTCAAATTATTGGCGAAACCCCTACATTCCGAGCAGTCTCATTTCTACAAATACTACCTGAAATGGTCATAAATTGATATTTTGATAGAAAACATTGCAGTCTATAGATACAGACACGATTTTACAAACATTGATGTATTCAAGCTGGTTTTTGCCCCAACGTAACCCGGTCCAAATCGTACCGAACGCTGGTCATGTAGAAAGTATGTTCAAATTCTTGTCGATATCCCTACATTCCGAGCAGTCTGGTTCCTACAAATTCTACCCGAAATGGTCATCAATTGATATTTTGGTAGAAAACATTGTAGTCTATAGATACAGACACGATTTTAACAAAAATTGATGTATTCAAGCTGGCTTTTGCCCCAACGTAACCCGGGCCAAATCGTACCGAACGCTGGTCATGTAGAAAGTATGTTCAAATTATTGCCGACACCCCTACATTCCGAGCAGTCTGGTTCCTAGAAATTCTACCCGAAATGGCCATCAATTGATATTTTGGTAGAAAACATTGCAGTCTATAGATACAGACACGATTTTTACAAATATTGATGTATTCAAGCTGGTTTTTGCCCCAACGTGAACCCGGGCCAAATCGTACCGAACGCTGGTCATGTAGAAAGTATGTTCAAATTATTGGCGACACCCTTACATTCCGAGCAGTCTGGGTTCCTAAAAATTCTACCCGAAATGGTCATCAATTGATATTTTGGTAGAAAACATTGTAGTCTATAGATACAGACACGATTTTAACAAAAATTGATGTATTCAAGCTGGTTTTTGCCCCAACGTAACCCGGTCCAAATCGTACCGAACGCTGGTCATGTAGAAAGTATGTTCAAATTATTGGCGACACCCCTACATTCCGAGCAGTCTGGTTCCTAGAAATTCTACCCGAAATGGCCATCAATTGATATTTTGGTAGAAAACATTGCAGTCTATAGATACAGACACGATTTTTACAAATATTGATGTATTCAAGCTGGTTTTGCCCCAACGTGAACCCGGGCCAAATCGTACCGAACGCTGGTCATGTAGAAAGTATGTTCAAATTATTGGCGACACCCCTACATTCCGAGCAGTCTGGTTCCTAGAAATTCTACCCGAAATGGTCATCAATTGATATTTTGGTAGAAAACATTGCAGTCTATAGATACAGACACGATTTTTACAAATATTGATGTATTCAAGCTGGTTTTTGCCCCAACTTAACCCGGGCCACATCGTACCGAACGCTGGTCATGTAGAAAGTATGTTCAAATTATTGGCGACACCCCTACATTCCGAGCAGTCTGGTTCCTAGAAATTCTACCCGAAATGGTCATGAAGTGATATTTTGGTAGAAAACATTGCAGTCTATAGATACAGACACGATTTTAACCCAAAAAAATGTATTCAAGCTGGTTTTGCCCCAAACAAACCCGGGCCAAATCGTACCGAACGCTGGTCATGTAGAAAGTATGTTCAAATTCTTGCCGACATCCCTTACATTCCGAGCAGTCTGGTTCCTACAAATTCTACCCGAAATGGTCATAAATTGATATTTTGATAGAAAACATTGCAGCCTATAGATACCGAGACGATTTTAACAACAATTCATGTATTCAAGCTGGTTTTTGCCCCAACGTGAACCCGGGCCAAATCGTACCGAACGCTGGTCATGTAGAAAGTATGTTCAAATTACTGGCGACACCCCTACATTCCGATCAGTCTCATTACTACAAATACTACCTCAAATGGTCATAAATTGATATTTTGATAGAAAACATTGCAGTCTATAGATACAGACACGATTTTTACAAATATTGATGTATTCAAGCTGGTTTTTGCCCCAACGTAACCCGGGCCAAATCGTACCGAACGCTGGTCATGTAGAAAGTATGTTCAAATTATTGGCGACACCCTACATTCCGAGCAGTCTGGTTCCTAGAAATTCTACCCGAAATGGTCATAAATTGATATTTTGGTAGAAAACATTGCAGTCTATAGATACCGAGACGATTTTAACAACAATTCATGTATTCAAGCTGGTTTTTGCCCCAACGTGAACCCGGGCCAAATCGTACCGAACGCTGGTCATGTAGAAAGTATGTTCAAATTATTGGCGACACCCTTACATTCCGAGCAGTCTGGGTTCCTACAAATTCTACCCGAAATGGTCATCAATTGATATTTTGGTAGAAAACATTGTAGTCTATAGATACAGACACGATTTTAACAAAAATTGATGTATTCAAGCTGGTTTTTGCCCCAACGTAACCCGGGCCAAATCGTACCGAACGCTGGTCATGTAGAAAGTATGTTCAAATTATTGGCGACACCCCTACATTCCGAGCAGTCTGGTTCCTAGAAATTCTACCCGAAATGGCCATCAATTGATATTTTGGTAGAAAACATTGCAGTCTATAGATACAGACACGATTTTTACAAATATTGATGTATTCAAGCTGGTTTTGCCCCAACGTGAACCCGGGCCAAATCGTACCGAACGCTGGTCATGTAGAAAGTATGTTCAAATTATTGGCGACACCCCTACATTCCGAGCAGTCTGGTTCCTACAAATTCTACCTGAAATGGTCATCAATTGATATTTTGGTAGAAAACATTGCAGTCTATAGATACAGACACGATTTTTACAAATATTGATGTATTCAAGCTGGTTTTGCCCTAACTTAACCCGGGCCACACCGTGCCGAACGCTGGTCATGTAGAAAGTATGTTCAAATTATTGGACGACCCCTACATTCCGAGCAGTCTGGTTCCTAGAAATTCTACCCGAAATGGTCATAAGTTGATATTTTGGTAGAAAACATTGCAGTCTATAGATACAGACACGATTTTAAACCCCAAAAATGTATTCAAGCTGGTTTTGCCCAAACGAAACCAGGGCCAAATCGTACCGAACGCTGGTCATGTAGAAAGTATGTTCAAATTCTTGCCGACATCCCTACATTCCGAGCAGTCTGGGTTCCTACAAATTCTACCCGAAATGGTCATAGAATTGATATTTTGATAGAAAACATTGCAGCCTATAGATACAGACACGATTTTAACAAAAATTGATGTATTCAAGCTGGTTTTGCCCCAACGTGAACCCGGGCCAAATCGTACCGAACGCTGGTCATGTAGAAAAGTATGTTCAAATTATTGGCGACACCCTACATTCCGAGCAGTCTGGTTCCTACAAATTCTACCGAAATGGTCATAAATTGATATTTTGGTAGAAAACATTGCAGTCTATAGATACAGACACGATTTTAACAACAAAAATGTATTCAAGCTGGTTTTGCCCCAACGTGAACCCGGGCCAAATCGTACCGAACGCTGGTCATGTAGAAAGTATGTTCAAATTCTTGGCGACAACCCCTACATTCCGAGCAGTTTGGTTTTCTACAAATTCTACCTGAAATGGTCATAAATTGATATTTTGATAGAAAACATTGCAGCCTATAGATACAGAGACGATTTTTACAAACATTGATGTATTCAAGCTGGTTTTGCCCTAACGTGAACCCGGGCCAAATCGTACCGAACGCTGGTCATGTAGAAGAAAGTATGTTCAAATTATTGGCGACATCCCTACATTCCGAGCAGTCTGGTTCCTACAAATTCTACCCGAAATGGTCATCAATTGATATTTTTGGTAGAAAACATTGCAGTCTATAGATACAGACACGATTTTTACAAAATTGATGTATTCAAGCTGGTTTTGCCCTAACGTAACCCGGTCCAAATCGTACCGAACGCTGGTCATGTAGAAAGTATGTTCAAATTATTGGCGACATCCCTACATTCCGAGCAGTCTGGTTCCTACAAATTCTACCCGAAATGGTCATAAATTGATATTTTGATAGAAAACATTGCAGATCTATAGATACCGAGACGATTTTAACAAACAAATTCATGTATTCAAGCTGGTTTTGCCCCAACGTGAACCCGGGCCAAATCGTACCGAACGCTGGTCATGTAGAAAGTATGTTCAAATTATTGGCGACACCCTACATTCCGAGCAGTCTGGGTTCCTACAAATTCTACCTGAAATGGTCATAAATTGATATTTTGGTAGAAAACATTGCAGTCTATAGATACAGACACGATTTTAACAACAATTGATGTATTCAAGCTGGTTTTGCCCTAACGAAAACCCGGGCCAAATCGTACCGAACGCTGGTCATGTAGAAAGTATGTTCAAATTATTGGCGACATCCCTACATTCCGAGCAGTCTTGGTTCCTACAAATTCTACCCGAAATGGTCATAAATTGATATTTTGGTAGAAAACATTGCAATCTATAGATACAGACACGATTTTAACAAACATTGATGTATTCAAGCTGGTTTTGCCCTAACGTGAACCCGGTCCAAATCGTACCGAACGCTGGTCATGTAGAAAGTATGTTCAAATTATTGGCGACACCCTTACATTCCGAGCAGTCTGGTTCCTACAAATTCTACCCGAAATGGTCATAAATTGATATTTTGGTAGAAAACATTGCAGCCTATAGATACAGACACGATTTTAACAACAATTCATGTATTCAAGCTGGTTTTTGCCCCAACGTGAACCCGGGCCAAATCGTACCGAACGCTGGTCATGTAGAAAGTATGTTCAAATTATTGGCGACATCCCTACATTCCGAGCAGTCTGGTTCCTACAAATTCTACCCGAAATGGTCATAAATTGATATTTTGATGAAAACATTGCAGTCTATAGATACAGACACGATTTTAAACAACAATTGATGTATATTCAAGCTGGTTTTGCCCTAACGTGAACCCGGGCCAAATCGTACCGAACGCTGGTCATGTAGAAAGTATGTTCAAATTATTGGCGACACCCTTACATTCCGAGCAGTCTGGGTTCCTACAAATTCTACCCGAAATGGTCATAAATTGATATTTTGGTAGAAAACATTGCAGTCTATAGATACAGACACGATTTTAACAAAAATTGATGTATTCAAGCTGGTTTTTGCCCCAACGTAACCCGGTCCAAATCGTACCGAACGCTGGTCATGTAGAAAGTATGTTCAAATTATTGGCGACACCCCTACATTCCGAGCAGTCTCATTTCTACAAATACTACCTGAAATGGTCATAAATTGATATTTTGGTAGAAAACATTGCAGTCTATAGATACAGACACGATTTTTACAAAATTGATGTATTCAAGCTGGTTTTGCCCCAACGTAACCCGGTCCAAATCGTACCGAACGCTGGTCATGTAGAAAGTATGTTCAAATTATTGGCGACACCCTACATTCCGATCAGTCTCATTTCTACAAATACTACCTGAAATGGTCATAGAAATTGATATTTTGGTAGGAAACATTGCAGTCTATAGATACAGACACGATTTTTACAAACATTGATGTATTCAAGCTGGTTTTGCCCTATGTAACCCGGTCCAAATCGTACCGAACGCTGGTCATGTAGAAAGTATGTTCAAATTCTTGCCGACATCCTTACATTCCGAGCAGTCTGGTTCCTACAAATTCTACCCGAAATGGTCATAAATTGATATTTTGGTAGAAAACATTGCAGCCTATAGATACAGACACGATTTTTACAAACATTGATGTATTCAAGCTGGTTTTTGCCCTTATGTAACCCGGTCCAAATCGTACCGAACGCTGGTCATGTAGAAAGTATGTTCAAATTCTTGCCGACATCCCTACATTCCGAGCAGTCTGGTTCCTACAAATTCTACCCGAAATGGTCATAAATTGATATTTTGGTAGAAAACATTGCAGTCTATAGATACAGACACGATTTTAACAACAATTCATGTATTCAAGCTGGTTTTTGCCCCAACGTGAACCCGGTCCAAATCGTACCGAACGCTGGTCATGTAGAAAGTATGTTCAAATTATTGGCGACACCCCTACATTCCGAGCAGTCTGGTTCCTACAAATTCTACCCGAAATGGTCATGAAGTGATATTTTGGTAGAAAACATTGCAGTCTATAGATACAGACACGATTTTAACCAAAAATAATGTATTCAAGCTGTTTTTGCCCCAACGTAACCCGGGCCAAATCGTACCGAACGCTGGTCATGTAGAAAGTATGTTCAAATTATTGGCGACACCCTACATTCCGATCAGTCTCATTTCTACAAATACTACCTGAAATGGTCATAAATTGATATTTTGGTAGAAAACATTGCAGTCTATAGATACAGACACGATTTTTACAAAAATGATGTATTCAAGCTGGTTTTGCCCTATGTAACCCGGTCCAAATCGTACCGAACGCTGGTCATGTAGAAAGTATGTTCAAATTCTTGCCGACATCCCTACATTCCGAGCAGTCTGGTTCCTACAAATTCTACCCGAAATGGTCATAAATTGATATTTTGGTAGAAAACATT
>NW_025766901.1:0-9650 GCF_003918875.1 Haliotis rubra
AGACGGGTGATGATATTATGGGTTATCTTATTGCAGTTCTCATACAAGACGGGTGATGATATTAGGGGTTATCCTTTTGCGGATCTCATACAAGACAGATGATGATATTACGAGTTATCTTATTGCGGATATCATACAAGATGGGTGATGATGATATTATGGGTTACCTTATTGCGGATCTCATACAGAGACGGGTGATGATATTACAGGTTTTCTTATTGCGGATCTCATACAAGACGGGGTGATGATATTACGGGTTATCTTATTGCAGTTCTCATACAAGACAGGTGATGATATTACGGGTTATCTATTGTGGATCTCATACAAGACTGTTGATGATATTACGGGTTATCCTATTGCTGATCTCAAACAAGATGGGTGATGATATTACGGGTTCTCCTATTGCGTATCTCATACAAGACGGGTGGATGATATTACGGGTTTTCCTATTGCGGATCTCATACAAGACTGTTGATGATATTACGGGTTATCCTATTGCTGATCTCAAACAAGATGGGAGATGATATTACAAGAGGGTAATCTTATCTTATTTGGATCTCATACAAGACGGGTGATGATATTACAGGTTAATTCTTATTGCGGATCTCATACAAGATAAGGTGATGATATTAAGGGTTATCTTTATTGCGGATCTCATACAAGATGGGTGATGATATTACAGGTTATCTTATTGCGGATCTCATACAAGATGGGTGATGATATTACGGGTTAATCTTATTGCGGATCTCATACAAGAAGGGTGATGATATTACAGGTTATCTTATTGCGGATCTCATAGAAGACAGGTGATGATATTACGGGTTATCTTATTGCGGATCTCATACAAGACGGGTGATGATATTACGGGTTATCTTATTGGGGATCTCATACAAGATGGGTGATGATATTACGGGTTATCTTATTGCGGATCTCATACAAGACGGGTGATGATATTACAGGTTATCTTATTGCGGATCTCATACAAGACGGGTGATGATATTACGGGTTATCTTATTGTGGATCTCATACAAGACAGGGTGATGATATTACAGGTTATCTTATTGCGGATCTCATACAAGACGGGTGATGATATTACGGGTTATCTTATTGCGGATCTCATACAAGACGGGTGATGATATTACGGGTTATCTTATTGCGGATCTCATACAAGATGGGTGATGATATTACGGGTTATCTTATTGTGGATCTCATACAAGACAGGTGATGATATTACGGGTTATCTTATTGCGGATCTCATACAAGACGGGTGATGATGATATTACTGGTTATCTTATTGCGGATCTCATACAACACGGGTGATGATATTATGGGTTATCTTATTGCGGATCTCATACAAGACGGGTGATGATATTAGGGGTTATCCTATTGGGGATCTCATACAAGACAGGTGATGATATTACGATTATCTTATTGTGGATCTCATACAAGATGGGTGATGATATTATGGGTTATCTTATTGCGGATCTCATACAAGACGGGTGATGATATTACAGGTTCTATCTTATTGCGGATCTCATACAAGACGGGAGATGATATTACGGGTTATCTTATTGCAGTTCTCATACAACACGGGGGATGATATTACGGGTTATCCTATTGTGGATCTCATACAAGACTGTTGATGATATTACGGGTTATCCTATTGCGGATCTCAAACAAGATGGGAGATGATATTACGGGTTTTCCTATTGCATGGATCTCATACAAGACGGGTTGGTGATATTACGGGTTTTCCTATTGTGGATCTCATACAAGACTGTTGATGATATTACGGGTTATCCTATTGCGGATCTCAAACAAGATGGGAGATGATATTACGGGTAATCCTATTGCGGATCTCATAGAAGACGGGTGGTGATATAACGGGTTATTCTTATTGCGGATCTCATACAAGACAGGTGATGATATTATGGGGTTAGCTTATTGCGGATCTCATTCAAGATGGGTGATGATATTACGGGTTATCTTATTGCGGATCTCATACAAGACAGGTGATGATATTACGGGTTAATCTTATTGCGGATCTCATCCAAGAAGGTGATGATATTACAGGTTATCCTATTGCGGATCTCATACAAGACGGGTGATGATATTACGGGTTATCTTATTGCGGATCTCATACAAGACGGGTGATGATATTATGGGTTATCTTATTGCGGATCTCATACAAGATGGGTGATGATATTAGGGTTATCTTATTGCGGATCTTATGCAAGACAGGTGATGATATTACAGGTTATCTTATTTCGGATCTCATACAAGATGGGTGATGATATTACTGGTTATCTGATTGCGGATCTCATACAAGATGGGTGATGATATTACAGGTTATCTTATTGCGGATCTCATACAAGACGGGTGATGATATTACGGGTTATCTTATTGCGGATCTCATACAAGACGGGTGATGATATTACGGGTTATCTTATTGCGGATCTCATACAAGATGGGTGATGATATTACGGGTTATCTTATTGCGGATCTCATACAAGACGGGTGATGATATTACGGGTTATCTTATTGCGGATCTCATACAAGACGGGTGATGATATTACGGGTTATCTTATTGCGGATCTCATACAAGATGGGTGATGATATTACGGGTTATCTTATTGCGGATCTCATACAAGACAGGTGATGATATTATGGGTTATCTTATTGCGGATCTCATACAAGACGAGGTGATGATATTACTGGTTATCTTATTGCGGATCTCATACAAGACGGTGATGATATTACGGGTTATTCTTATTGCGGATCTCATACAAGACGGGTGATGATATTACAGGGGTTATCTTATTGCGGATCTCATACAAGACGGGTGATGATATTACGGGTTATCCTATTGCGGATCTCATACAAGACGGGTGATGATATTACGGGTTATCCTATTGCGGATCTCATACAAGACGGGTGATGATATTACGGGTTATCTTATTGCGGATCTCATACAAGACGGGTGATGATATTACGGGTTATTCTTATTGCGGATCTCATACAAGACGGGTGATGATATTACGGGTTATCTTATTGCGGATCTCATACAAGACGGGTGATGATATTACGGGTTATCTTATTGCGGATCTCATACAAGACGGGTGATGATATTACGGGTTATCTTATTGCGGATCTCATACAAGAAGGGTGATGATATTACGGGTTATCTACCTTTATTGCGGATCTCATACAAGATGGGTGATGATATTACGGGTTATCTTATTGCGGATCTCATACAAGACGGGTGATGATATTACGGGTTATCTTATTGCGGATCTCATACAAGACGGGTGATGATATTACGGGTTATCCTATTGCGGATCTCATACAAGAATGTGGTGATGATATACGGGTTATCTTATTGCGGATCTCATACAAGACGGGTGATGATATTACGGGTTAATCTTATTGCGGATCTCATACAAGACGGGTGATGATATTACGGGTTATCTTATTGCGGATCTCATACAAGACGGGTGATGATATTACGGGTTATCTTATTGCGGATCTCATACAAGATGGGTGATGATATTATGGGTTATCCTATTGCGGATCTCATACAAGACGGGTGATGATATTATGGGTTATCTTATTGCGGATCTCATACAAGACGGGGTGATGATATTATGGGTTATCTTATTGCGGATCTCATACAAGACAGTGATGATATTACGGGTTATCTTATTGCGGATCTCATACAAGACGGTTGATGATATTATGGGTTATCTTTTTGCGGATCTCATACAAGATGGGAGATGATATTACGGGTTATCTTATTGCGGATCTCATACAAGACGTGTGATGATATTACGGGTTATCTTATTCTGGATCTCATACAAGACGGGTGATGATATTACGGGTTATCCTATTGCGGATCTCAAACAAGATGGGAGATGATATTACGGGTTATCCTATTGCGGATCTCATACAAGACGGGTGGATGATATTACGGGTTAATTCTTATTGCGGATCTCATACAAGACAGGTGATGATATTACGGGTTATCTTATTGCGGATCTCATACAAGACGGGTGATGATATTACGGGTTATCTTATTGCGGATCTCATACAAGACGGGTGATGATATTACTGGTTATCTTATTGCGGATCTCATACAAGACGGGTGATGATATTATGGGTTATCTTATTGCGGATCTCATACAAGACGGGTGATGATATTATGGGTTATCTTATTGCGGATCTCATACAAGACAGGTGATGATATTACGGGTTATCTTATTGCGGATCTCATACAAGATGGGTGATGATATTATGGGTTATCCTATTGCGGATCTCATACAAGACGGGTGATGATATTATGGGTTATCTTATTGCGGATCTCATACAAGACGGGTGATGATATTACAGGTTTATCTTATTGCGGATCTCATACAAGACGGGTGATGATATTACGGGTTATCTTATTGCGGATCTCATACAAGACGGGTGATGATATTATGGGTTATCTTATTGCGGATCTCATACAAGATGGGTGATGATATTACGGGTTATCTTATTGCGGATCTCATACAAGACTGGTGATGATATTACGGGTTATCCTATTGCGGATCTCATACAAGACGGGTGATGATATTACGGGTTATCTTATTGCGGATCTCATACAAGACGGGTGAGGTGATATTACGGGTTATCCTATTGGGGATCTCATACAAGACGGGTGATGATATTACGGGTTATCCTATTGCGGATCTCATACAAGACGGGTGATGATATTACGGGTTATCTTATTGCGGATCTCATACAAGACGGGTGATGATATTACGGGTTATCTTATTGCGGATCTCATACAAGACGGGTGATGATATTACGGGTTATCTTATTGCGGATCTCATACAAGACGGGTGATGATATTACGGGTTATCTTATTGCGGATCTCATACAAGAGGGTGATGATATTACGGGTTAATTTATTGCGGATCTCATACAAGATGGGTGATGATATTACGGGGTTATCTTATTGTGGATCTCATACAAGACGGGTGATGATATTACGGGTGATGGGTTATCTTATTGCGGATCTCATACAAGACGGGTGATGATATTACGGGTTATCTTATTGCGGATCTCATACAAGACGGGGGTGATGATATTATGGGTTATCTTATTGCGGATCTCATCATACAAGACGGGTGATGATATTACGGGTTATCTTATTGCGGATCTCATACAAGACGGGTGATGATATTACGGGTTATCTTATTGCGGATCTCATACAAGACGGGTGATGATATTACGGGTTATCTTATTGCGGATCTCATACAAGACGGGTGATGATATTATGGGTTATCTTATTGCGGATCTCATACAAGATGGGTGATGATATTATGGGTTATCTTATTGCGGATCTCATACAAGACGGGTGATGATATTACGGGTTATCTTATTGCGGATCTCATACAAGACGGGTGATGATATTACAGGTTATCTTATTGCGGATCTCATACAAGACGGGTGATGATATTACGGGTTATCTTATTGCGGATCTCATACAAGATGGGTGATGATATTACGGGTTATCTTATTGCGGATCTCATACAAGACGGGTGATGATATTACGGGTTATCTTATTGCGGATCTCATACAAGACGGGTGATGATATTACGGGTTATCTTATTGCGGATCTCATACAAGACGGGTGATGATATTATGGGTTATCTTATTGCGGATCTCATACAAGAAGGGTGATGATATTACGGGTTATCTTATTGCGGATCTCATACAAGACGGGTGATGATATTATGGGTTATCTTATTGCGGATCTCATATAAGACGGATGATGATATTATGGGTTATCTTATTGCGGATCTCATACAAGACGGGTGATGATATTATGGGTTATCTTATTGCGGATCTCATACAAGACGGGTGATGATATTACAGGTTATCTTATTTGCGGATCTCATACAAGACGGGTGATGATATTACGGGTTATCTTATTGCGGATCTCATACAAGATGGGTGATGATATTACGGGGTTATCTTATTGCGGATCTCATACAAGACGGGTGATGATATTACGGGTTATCTTATTGCGGATCTCATACAAGACGGGTGATGATATTACGGGTTATCTTATTGCGGATCTCATACAAGATGGGTGATGATATTACGGGTTATCTTATTGCGGATCTCATACAAGACGGGTGATGATATTACAGGTTATCTTATTGCGGATCTCATACAAGACGGGTGATGATATTACGGGTTATCTTATTGCGGATCTCATACAAGACGGGTGATGATATTACGGGTTATCTTATTGCGGATCTCATACAAGACGGGTGATGATATTACGGGTTATCTTATTGCGGATCTCATACAAGACGGGTGATGATATTACGGGTTATCTTATTGCGGATCTCATACAAGACGGGTGATGATATTACGGGTTATCTTATTGCGGATCTCATACAAGACGGGTGATGATATTACGGGTTATCTTATTGCGGATCTCATACAAGACGGGTGATGATATTATGGGTTATCTTATTGCGGATCTCATACAAGACGGGGTGATGATATTATGGGTTATCTTATTGCGGATCTCATACAAGACAGGTGATGATATTACGGGTTATCTTATTGCGGATCTCATACAAGACGGGTGATGATATTACGGGTTATCTTATTGCGGATCTCATACAAGACGGGTGATGATATTACAGGTTATCTTATTGCGGATCTCATACAAGACGGGTGATGATATTATGGGTTATCTTATTGCGGATCTCATACAAGACGGGTGATGATATTACGGGTTATCTTATTGCGGATCTCATACAAGACGGGTGATGATATTATGGGTTATCTTATTGCGGATCTCATACAAGACGGGTGATGATATTACGGGTTATCTTATTGCGGATCTCATACAAGACGGGTGATGATATTACGGGTTATCTTATTGCGGATCTCATACAAGACGGGTGATGATATTATGGGATATCCTATTGCGGATCTCATACAAGACGGTGATGATATTATGGGTTATCTTATTGCGGATCTCATACAAGACGGGTGATGATATTAAGGGTTATCTTATTTCGGATCTCATACAAGACTGGTGATGATATTACAGGTTATCTTATTGCGGATCTCATACAAGACGAGGTGATGATATTACATGGGTTAATTCTTATTGCGGATCTCATACAAGACGGGGTGATGATATTACAGGTTATCTTATTGCGGATCTCATACAAGACGAGTGATGATATTATGGGAAATCTTATTGCGGATCTCATACAAGACGGGTGATGATATTACGGGTTATCTTATTGCGGATCTCATACAAGACAGGGGTGATGATATTACAGGTTATCTTATTGCGGATCTCATACAAGACGGGTGATGATATTACGGGTTATCTTATTGCGGATCTCATACAAGAGATGGTGATGATATTACAAGAGAGGGGGTTATCATTATTGCGGATCTCATACAAGACGGGTGATGATATTACGGGTTATCCTATTGTGGATCTCATACAAGACGGGTGATGATATTACGGATTATACTATTGGGGATCTCATACAAGAAGGGATGATGATATTACAGGTTTACTTATTGCGGATCTCAGACAACACAGGTGATGATATTACGGGTTGTCTTATTGCGGATCTCATAGAAGACGGGTGATGATATTACGGGTTATCTTATTGTGGATCTCATACTAGACGGGTGATGATATTACAGGTTATCTTATTGCGGATCTCATACAAGACGGGTGATGATATTATGGGTTATCCCATTGCAGATCTCATACAAGACGGGTGATGATATTACGGGTTATCTTATTGTGGATCTCATACAAGTCGGGTGATGATATAACGGGTTATCTTATTGCGGATCTCATACAAGATGGGTGATGATATTACAGGTTATCTTATTTCGGATCTCATACAAGACGGGTGATGATATTACGGGTTATCTTATTGCAGATCTCATACAAGACGGGTGATGATATTATGGGTTATCTTATTGCGGATATCAAACAAGACAAGTGATGATATTACGTGTTAATTCGTATTGCGGATCTCAAACAAGACGGGTGATGATATAACGGGTTATCTTATTGCGGATCTCATACAAGATGGGTGATGATATTACGGGTTAACTTATTGTGGATCTCATACTAGACGGGTGGTGATATTAAGGGTTATCTTATTGCGGATTTGATACAAGACGGGTGATGATATTAAGAGTTATCCTCTTGCGGATCTCATACAAGACGGGTGATGATATTATGGGTTATCTTTTGCGGATCTCATACATGACGGTTGATGATATTATGGGTTATCTTATTGAGGATATCATACAAGACAGGTGATGATATTTTGGGTTATCTTATTGCGGATCTCATACAAGACGGGTGATGATATTACAGGTTATCTTATTTCGGATCTCATACAAGAGGGGTGATGATATTACTGGTTCTCTGATTGCGGATCTCATACAAGATGGGTGATGATATTACAGCTTATCCTATTGCGGATCTCATACAAGACGGGTGATGATACTATGGGTTATCTTATTGCGGATCTCATACAGGATGGGTGATGATATTACGGGTTATCTTATTGCGGAACCCATACAAGATGGGTGATGATATAGGGTTATCTTCTTGCGGATCTTATGCAAGACGGGTGATGATATTACAGGTTATCTTATTTCGGACCTCATACAAGACGGGTGATGATATTACGGGTTTTCTGATTGCGGATCTCATACAAGAGGGGTGATGATATTACGGTTTATTTTATTGCGGATCTCATACAAGACAGATGATGATATTACGGGTTATCCTATTGCGGATCTCATTCAAGATGGGTGATGATATTACGGGTTATCTTATTGCGGATTTCATACAAGATGGGTGATGATATTACAGGTTATCCTATTGCGGATCTCATACAAGACGGGTGATGATATTACGGGTTATCTATATTGCGGATCTCATACACAAGATGGGTGATGATATTATGGGTTATCTTATTGCGGATCTCATACAAGACGGGTGATGATATTACGGGTTATCTTATTGCGGATCTCATACAAGACGGGTGATGATATTATGGGTTATCTTATTGCGGATCTCATACAAGACGGGTGATGATATTACGGGTTAATTCTTATTGCGGATCTCATACAAGACGGGTGATGATATTAAGGTTATCTTATTGCGGATCTCATACAAGACGGGTGATGATATTACAGGTTATCTTATTGCGGATCTCATACAAGACGGGTGATGATATTATGGGTTATCTTATTGCGGATCTCATACAAGACGGGTGATGATATATACGGGTTATCTTATTGCGGATCTCATACAAGACGGGTGATGATATTATGGGTTATCTTATTGCGGATCTCATACAAGACGGGTGATGATATTACGGGTTATCTTATTGCGGATCTCATACAAGACGGGTGATGATATTTTGGGTTATCATTATTGCGGATCTCATACAAGACGGGTGATGATATTACAGGGTTATCTTATTGCGGATCTCCATACAAGACGGGTGATGATATTACGGGTTATCTTATTGCGGATCTCATACAAGACGGGTGATGATATTACAGGTTATCTTATTGCGGATCTCATA
>NW_025766902.1:0-9632 GCF_003918875.1 Haliotis rubra
AATGTTACAAAGGACCAGCAATCAGCAGCCACTGAAACACGAATTAAGGCCGAATAATTGAGCTGTAAAGATCAATTAACGTTAGTGTTAGAGTAACAACGTTAAAGCGACCGTTCAAACACTGTCATCACAAACACCACGTGCAGAATCAAGGATAACGTCGCACATCTTACGTGTTATTATATAAGAGAATAAGGATGCTATAGCACACTTTTACGCGGGTAAACGTCTTGTTATCAGACCACCACGTGCTATAAAGAAGTTAACAATCTTGTTATCACGCGGATTAATAATTCTGTTAATTCAAATACATGTTCACTATCGCCATGACAGCATCGCAAGCAAAGAACGTTGAATTAGTAATAATGTCTTAATCGAAACAAGAGACAGTTAATTAACGTTCACCACATCGTTTAACGTTCACCAACACGGTACCACACATTAACACGTGTTATAAAGAGAATTCAACGTCTTCTGGTAAGGCATATTTTTAAATCATGGAGGCACAATCATACCAGTGATCATCGCGTTGTAAGGGAGTCAACACGTTCTTGTTAACTAGTACATTGCGTCACGGGTAGCAGAACTTACAGATGAGAATAGTCTTCACGTTATAACAGATAATAAAGTCTTGTTAATAGTCGCAGCAGAATAGAATCATGATAACTACGCCCGAAAAGAAGAACACGCAATAACACCACATGCTGCAGCGATGTCAACAGTCTTGTTGACAAACACGGCATCAGCTTGTTAACACCAGCCCGGATGTTAACAACGTCTACACTAAAGAACATTACCACGAATAGCCTTATGAATCATGGGATATCAACGTCTTTGCAAGGCACATTACGTGTTATAAGGATGCTAAGAAGGTAAAGTTTTACGTGTTATAGCATAATAAAGTTCAGCATTGAAACATTTAAAGAGAATCAAGGGATGAAGAACGTCTTTTTATGGATAGCTCATTAAAGTTAATTGTGCACCACGTTAAAGAATGACGGACGTCTTGTTAATCAGCAGCACAGCATGTTTTGTTGGCAAGAAGGAAGGTTGATTAATGGGCAGAATTGGCGATAACGTTCATAGCAACACGTGCCAAACAACGTTGTTAATTAAAGAACACGTGTTGGCGCAGAATTGCGGATACAATAACGTCTTGTTAACTGGTGTTATAACAAGGAGTTAACAAACAACACGCAGAGAATCATGATCACGCCTGTTAACCAAAGAGCCGTCACGTAGCGGAAACAATTGGTGTTATCAGCTCACGTATGTTTCAGTATAACATTGAATAGAACATTAACGTTGTTAATTGGTATAACACAAAAGTTATAAAGAGTCTTACACTAACATTGTCGTACAGGAATTACAGTAAACACACCAATTAAAGCATCAACACGTGCAGGCGAATTGGCAAAGCAACAATCAAGGTGTTATACCAACAACGTCTTTTGGTACGAATCAGACACAAGTTCTTGTTAATAGTACAATGTTCACGCCCTATAAAGAGAACGCGAAGGCAACGAAGCACACTCAAACAGCCATTAATGACGACGTTCAGCAACAAGAAGCGCGATGAATCACGTCTTGCCAATCAGCACGTTCACGCAAGTTACAGCAAGGGATGCTAAAAGTTATAAAGAAGGCGATGTTAACAACGTCTTCGTTACAGCCACGTGTTATAAAGAGATTAAGGTAGTCAACAACTTGTTAACGAAGACAACACGGCATAAACAAAACAGAAACACCAAAGACATATAAAGAGGAGAGACGCCAATACTTGTTAATAACAGTGCTATATCAGCAACAACGTCTTTTGCGGCAAGGCACACGTTGTCTTTGGTAGCATACATGCGCATAAGATAACAACGTCTTGTACACCAGCACACACGTGTTATACATAATCATGATGCTAACAACGTCTTGTTAATTCAACAATGTTAATGCAAGTTATACAGAAGCAGGATGTAACTACCTTGTTAAACACGTGTTGAAGAATAGCCACTATACACAACGTTGTTGGTCAACAAACTGTTAAGAAAGTTAATTACCTCTTGTTAATAGCACATCACGCAAGTAAAGAATGATTTGACGTTCAGCACCCGAAGAATCCAATACGTGTTATAAGACACAATAATAACGTCAATCAAATAAACAAGAGTACCACACAAAGTACATTAAAACACGTGTTATAAAGAATCTAATTTAATCATAATAATGTTCAAAGAGAAGATTCATGTTTTCAAGAAAGAAATACGTAAGTTAACATCAGCTTGAAAGACTAAAGAGTATCACCCACAAAGAGCAGAAGTTCAATTAATGCAAGAAGAGAATGGATTAACACCAGGATAAACAGATAACACAACGACAATTGAAGAGGAGAGAATCAGATGTTAACGTCTGTTAGTACAAACAACAACAACAACGACACCTCATTGCTCAGCCATATAAACATTGAAGTCTTTGTTAATTGAAACACAACATAACAAGAGACGTTAATAATGTCTTGTTAGTGCTATGAATCAGGGATAAGGTACACGTTACATAATGTTAATAGTTCACGTTCAGAATCATAACAACGTTCATAAAGTACACACTCCTTCATAGATCTTTGTTAATCAGCGAGACGCTGTTAATTCAGCATCAACACGCAGGTAGAAGCAAGGGATAACGTCTTAAAATACGCAGAAGAAGGATGCCTTGTTAATGACACGTATGAGAAGGCTGTGCATCAACGTCTTGTTAACCAGACAAAGAGAATAATAATGTTACCAGCACATTGAACACGCAACACGTTCAGAACACGGTGTTAAGAACGATAAATATCAACGTTCGCCAATCAGCGATACAACGTCTTCATTCAGCAACACGTTATAAAGAATTAAGGATGCTGGTAGTTCAGAAAGACACACAAAAGTTATAAGAAGGTAATCGTCTGTTAATAGCACCATAGAATTATACCAACGCATCCGCGCCGTGTGCGAATCATAAAGAACAATTCGGGCAATTTTTACGTTATAACTGTAATGCTCAAAGGATTTACGTGTTATGAATAAGGATAAAGTTGCTCAGCAATTACTTGTTAACATACATTACCATAGAATTGCGGATGCTAGCACATTGTTCTGAATAGATGCACGAAACACAGCTCCACACCAAAACACGTGTTATGGCGTTCAGCACACAGCTCGACACCAAACATTCACGTTATAAGTAAGGGATGCTAACAACGCCACAGGAGAACAAGGGTGTTCACACCACTTGCGATAACAACGCCCTTTGCATGTTATAAAGAGTATAACAGCCTTGCAGCATACTTTACGCGTGCGGGATACCAGCACCAATACGTTCACGTAAAGTACACTTTACGTGTTATAAAGAGAAGGATAAACAAAGTTTGTTAACAAGAGATGACGATAGCACATGCAGTTACATGCGTTATAAGAGAATGTTCGTTAATTCGTGCACATTAAACACACGTGTTATAAAGAAGTTAAAGTCTCTTTATAGCACGTGAACAGTGTACTTTAGTTAACAAGACGTTGTTAACATTCCTTGGTTCTCTTTATAGCACGTGAACAGTGTACTTTAGTTAACAAGACGTTGTTAACATCCCTTGGTTCTCTTTATAGCACGTGAACAGTGTACTTTAGTTAACAAGACGTTGTTAACATTCCTTGGTTCTCTCTATAGCACGTGAACAGTGTACTTTAGTTAACAAGACGTTGTTAACATCCCTTGGTTCTCTTTATAGCACGTGAACAGTGTACTTTAGTTAACAAGACGTTGTTAACATCCCTTGGTTCTCTTTATAGCACGTGAACAGTGTACTTTAGTTAACAAAACGTTCTGAACATCCCTTGGTTCTCTCTATAGCACGTGAACAGTGTACTTTAGTTAACAAGACGTAGTTCACATCCCTTGCTTCTCTTTATAGCACGTGAACAGTACACTTTACTTAACAAGACGTTGTTAACATTCTTTGGTTCTCTTTATAGCACGTGAACATTGTAGTTTAGTTAACAAGACGTTGTGAACATCCCTTGGTTCTCTTTATAGCACGTGAACAGTGTTCTTTAGTTAACAAGACATTGTTAACGTCTCCTTAGGACGTGAACACTGTTGTTTATTAACAAGACGTGAACAGTGTCTCTTTATAGCACGTAAAGTGTACTTTACTTAACAAGACGTTGTTAACATCCCTTGGTTCTCTTTATAGCACGTGTACAGTGTTCTTTAGTTAACAAGACATTGTTAACGTCCCTCGATTCTCTTTATAGCACGTGAACGGTGTACTTTACTTAACAAGACGTTGTTAACATCCCTTGGTTCTCTTTATAGCACGTGAACAGTGTACTTTAGTTAACAAGACGTTGTTGACATCCCTTGGTTCTCTTTATAGCACGTGAACAGTGTACTTTAGTTAACAAGACGTAGTTAACATACGTTGGTTCTCTTTATAGCACGTGAACAGTGTACTTTACTTAAAAAGACGTTGTTAACATCCTTTGGCTCTCTTTATAGCACGTGAACAGTGTACTTTAGTTAACAAGACGTAGTTCACATTCCTTGGTTTTCTTTATAGCACGTGAACAGTGTACTTTAGTTAACAAGTCTTAGTTAACATCCCTTGTTTCTCTTTATAGCTCGTCAACAGTGTACTTTAGTTAAGAAGACGTTGTTCACATTCCTTGGTTCTCTTTATAGCATGTGAACAGTGTACTTTAGATAACAAGACGTAGTTCACATCCCTTGGTTCTCTTTATAGCACTTCAATAGTGTAGTTTACTTAACAAAACGTTGTTAACATCCCTTGGTTCTCTTTATAGCACGTGAACAGTGTACTTTAGTTAACAAGACGTAGTTCGCATTCCTTGGTTCTTTTATAGCACGTGAGCAGTGTACTTTAGTTAACAAGACGTTGTAAACATCCCTTGGTTCTCTTTATAGCACGTCAACAGTGTACTTTTGATTAACAAGACTTAGTTAACATCCCTTGCTTCTCTTTATAGCACGTGAACAGTGTACTTTACTTAACAAGACGTAGTTCACATTCCTTGGTTCTCTTTATAGCACGTGAAAGTGTACTTTAGTTAACAAGACGTTGTTAAAATCCCTTGGTTCTATTTATAGCACGTGAACAGTGTACTTTAGTTAACAAGACGTTGTTAACATCGCTTGGTTCTCTCTATAGCCCGTGAACAGTGTAGTTTAGTTAACAGGACGTTGTGAACATCCCTTGGTTCTCTCTATAGCACGTGAGCAGTGTACTTTAGTTAACAAGACGTAGTTCAAATTCCTTGGTTTTCTTTATAGCACGTGAACAGTGTACTTTAGTTAACAAGACGTTGTTAACATCCCTTGCTTCTCTTTATAGCACGTGAACAGTGTACTTTAGTTAACAAGACGTTGTTAACATCCCTTGGTTCTCTTTATAGCACGTGAACAGTGTACTTTAGTTAACAAGACGTAGTTCACATTCCTTGGTTTTCTTTATAGCACGTGAACAGTGTACTTTAGTTAACAAGTCTTAGTTAACATCCCTTGTTTCTCTTTATAGCTCGTGAACAGTGTACTTTAGTTAAGAAGACGTAGTTCACATTCCTTGGTTCTCTTTATAGCATGTGAACAGTGTGCTTTAGATAACAAGACGTAGTTCACATCCCTTGGTTCTCTTTATAGCACTTGAATAGTGTAGTTTACTTAACAAAACGTTGTTAACATCCCTTGGTTCTCTCTATAGCCCGTGAACAGTGTAGTTTAGTTAACAAGACGTTGTGAACATCCCTTGGTTCTCTTTATAGCACGTGAACAGTGTACTTTTGTTAACAAGACTTAGTTAACATCCCTTGGTTCTCTTTATAGCACGTGAACAGTGTACTTTAGTTAACAAGACGTAGTTCACATTCCTTGGTTCTCTTTATAGCACGTGAACAGTGTACTTTAGTTAACAAGACGTTGTTAACATCCTTGGTTCTCTTTATAGCACGTGAACAGTGTACTTTTGCTTAACAAGACTTAGTTAACATCCCTTGCTTCTCTTTATAGCACGTGAACAGTGTACTTTACTTAACAAGACGTAGTTCACATTCCTTGGTTCTCTTTATAGCACGTGAACAGTGTACTTTAGTTAACAAGACGTTGTTAACATCCCTTGGTTCTCTTTATAGCACGTGAACAGTGTACTTTAGTTAACAAGACGTTGTTAACATCCCTTGGTTCTCTCTATAGCCCGTGAACAGTGTAGTTTAGTTAACAGGACGTTGTGAACATCCCTTGGTTCTCTCTATAGCACGTGAGCAGTGTACTTTAGTTAACAAGACGTAGTTCACATTCCTTGGTTCTCTTTATAGCACGTGAACAGTGTACTTTAGTTAACAAGACGTTGTTAACATCCCTTGCGTTCTCTTTATAGCACGTGAACAGTGTACTTTAGTTAACAAGACGTTGTGAACATCCCTTGGTTCTCTTTATAGCACGTGAACAGTGTACTTTAGTTAACAAGACGTAGTTCACATTCCTTGGTTTTCTTTATAGCACGTGAACAGTGTACTTTAGTTAACAAGACTTAGTTAACATCCCTTGTTTCTCTTTATAGCACGTGAACAGTGTACTTTAGTTAACAAGACGTAGTTCACATTCCTTGGTTCTCTTTATAGCACGTGAACAGTGTGCTTTAGTTAACAAGACGTAGTTCACATCCCTTGGTTCTCTTTATAGCACGTGAATAGTGTACTTTAGTTAACAAGACGTTGTTAACATCCCTTGGTTCTCTTTATAGCACGTGAACAGTGTAGTTTAGTTAACAAGACGTTGTGAACATCCCTTGGTTCTCTTTATAGCACGTGAACAGTGTACTTTAGTTAACAAGACGTTGTTAACATCCCTTGGTTCTCTTTATAGCACGTGAACAGTGTACTTTAGTTAACAAGACGTAGTTAACATTCCTTGTTTCTTTATAGCACGTGAACAGTGTACTTTAGTTAACAAGACGTTGTTAACATCCCTTGGTTCTCTTTATAGCACGTGAACAGTGTACTTTAGTTAACAAGACGTAGTTCACATTCCTTGGTTCTCTTTATAGCACGTGAACAGTGTACTTTAGTTAACAAGACGTTGTTAACATCCCTTGGTTCTCTTTATAGCACGTGAACAGTGTACTTTAGTTAACAAGACGTAGTTCACATTCCTTGGTTCTCTTTATAGCACGTGAACAGTGTACTTTAGTTAACAAGACGTTGTTAACATCCCTTGTTTCTCTTTATAGCACGTGAACAGTGTACTTTAGTTAACAAGACGTTGTTAACATCCCTTGGTTCTCTTTATAGCACGTGAACAGTGTACTTTAGTTAACAAGACGTAGTTAACATCCCTTGGTTCTCTTTATAGCACGTGAACAGTGTACTTTACTTAACAAGACGTTGTTAACATCCTTTGGTTCTCTTTATAGCACGTGAACAGTGTACTTTAGTTAACAAGACGTAGTTCACATTCCTTGGTTTTCTTTATAGCACGTGAACAGTGTACTTTAGTTAACAAGTCTTAGTTAACATCCCTTGTTTCTCTTTATAGCTCGTGAACAGTGTACTTTAGTTAACAAGACGTTGTTCACATTCCTTGGTTCTCTTTATAGCATGTGAACAGTGTACTTTAGTTAACAAGACGTAGTTCACATCCCTTGGTTCTCTTTATAGCACTTCAATAGTGTACTTTACTTAACAAAACGTTGTTAACATCCCTTGGTTCTCTTTATAGCACGTGAACAGTGTACTTTAGTTAACAAGACGTAGTTCACATTCCTTGGTTCTCTTTATAGCACGTGAGCAGTGTACTTTAGTTAACAAGACGTTGTAAACATCCCTTGGTTCTCTTTATAGCACGTGAACAGTGTACTTTTGCTTAACAAGACTTAGTTAACATCCCTTGCTTCTCTTTATAGCACGTGAACAGTGTACTTTACTTAACAAGACGTAGTTCACATTCCTTGGTTCTCTTTATAGCACGTGAAAAGTGTACTTTAGTTAACAAGACGTTGTTAAAATCCCTTGGTTCTATTTATAGCACGTGAACAGTGTACTTTAGTTAACAAGACGTTGTTAACATCGCTTGGTTCTCTCTATAGCCCGTGAACAGTGTAGTTTAGTTAACAGGACGTTGTGAACATCCCTTGGTTCTCTCTATAGCACGTGAGCAGTGTACTTTAGTTAACAAGACGTAGTTCAAATTCCTTGGTTTTCTTTATAGCACGTGAACAGTGTACTTTAGTTAACAACACGTTGTTAACATCCCTTGCTTCTCTTTATAGCACGTGAACAGTGTACTTTAGTTAACAAGACGTAGTTAACATTCCTTGGTTCTCTTTATAGCACGTGAACAGTGTACTTTAGTTAACAAGACTTAGTTAACATCCCTTGTTTCTCTTTATAGCACGTGAACAGTGTACTTTAGTTAAGAAGACGTAGTTCACATTCCTTGGTTCTCTTTATAGCATGTGAACAGTGTGCTTTAGATAACAAGACGTAGTTCACATCCCTTGGTTCTCTTTATAGCACTTGAATAGTGTAGTTTACTTAACAAGACGTTGTTAAACATAACCCCTTGACGTTGTTCTCTCTTTATAGCACGTGAACAGTGTACTTTTGCTTAACAAAACTTAGTTAACATCCGTTTCTTCTCTTTATAGCACGTGAACAGTGTACTTTAGTTAACAAGACGTAGTTCACATTCCTTGGTTCTTTTTATAGCACGTGAGCAGTGTACTTTAGTAAACAAGACGTTGTTAACATCCCTTGGTTCTCTTTATAGCACGTGAACAGTGTACTTTTGCTTAACAAGACGTAGTTAACATCCCTTGGTTCTCTTTATAGCACGTGAACAGTGTACTTTACTTAACAAGACGTAGTTCACATTCCTTGTTCTCTTTATAGCACTTTAGTTAACAAGACGTTGTTAACATCCCTTGGTTCTCTTTATAGCACGTGAACAGTGTACTTTAGTTAACAAGACGTTGTTAACATTCCTTGGTTCTCTCTATAGCACGTGAACAGTGTACTTTAGTTAACAAGACGTTGTGAACATCCCTTGGTTCTCTTTATAGCACGTGAACAGTGTACTTTAGTTAACAAGACGTTGTTAACATCCCTTGCTTCTCTTTATAGCACGTGAACAGTGTACTTTAGTTAACAAGACGTTGTTAACATCCCTTGGTTCTCTTTATAGCACGTGAACAGTGTACTTTAGTTAACAAGACGTTGTGAACATCCCTTGGTTCTCTTTATAGCACGTGAACAGTGTACTTTAGTTAACAAGACGTAGTTCACATTCCTTGGTTTTCTTTATAGCACGTGAACAGTGTACTTTAGTTAACAAGTCTTAGTTAACATCCCTTGTTTCTCTTTATAGCTCGTGAACAGTGTACTTTAGTTAAGAAGACGTAGTTCACATTCCTTGGTTCTCTTTATAGCATGTGAACAGTGTGCTTTAGATAACAAGACGTAGTTCACATCCCTTGGTTCTCTTTATAGCACTTGAATAGTGTAGTTTACTTAACAAAACGTTGTTAACATCCCTTGGTTCTCTTTATAGCACGTGAACAGTGTACTTTAGTTAACAAGACGTAGTTCACATTCCTT